>NW_028281704.1:0-137194 GCF_059751285.1 Brachycentrus maculatus | reverse complement strand
TATATATATATATATATATATATATATATATATAGTATATTTATATATATATATATATATATATATATATATATATATATATATATATATATATATATATATATATATATATATATATATATATATATATATATATACATATATATATATATATATATACATATATATATATATAATATATATATATATATATATATATAAATATATATATATATATATATATATATATATATATATATATATATATATATATATATATATATATATATATATATAAATATATATATATATATATATATATATATATATATATATATATATATATATATATATATATATATATATATATATGTATATATATATATATATATTATATATATATATATATACATATATTTATATATATATATATATTATATATATATATATATATATATATATATATATATATATATATATTATATATATATATATATATATATATATATATATACATATATATATATATATATATACATATATATATATATATATATATATATAATATATATATATATATATATATATATATATATATATATATATATATATATATATATATATATATATATATATATATATATATATATATATATATATATATATATATTTATATACATATATATATATATATATATATATATATATATATATATATATATATATATATATATATATATATATATATATATATATTTATATACATATATATATATATATATATATATATATATATATATATATATATATATATATATATATATATATATATATATATATATATATATATGTGTATTTGTAAGGTAAATTAATTTTAATTTTATATAAATTTTACTTAGTAAATGCCGCTATTCCTCAAAACTTTATGTAATACATCTTTCGATGCATTCCGCATCAAGTATACAACTCTAAAATTAAGATTTGGGTTCAAATATGATGTTTGAAAATGATGCTGAATGCATCGAAAAACGTGTCACAATATATTTTAAGAAACAGTATTTATCAAGTAAACATATGTTAAAAATGCATAGATATAACCACAAAATGACATAATTCAAAATTAATAAGTAAAATTAGTTAAATAAGTTACATGTAGATTTACACTGTTTTAGGGAATACCTGTATCATACTTTCATTTGAACGATATATATTTGATATTAAGACCTCGCTAAACTATTATGGCCTATTTATTTAATGGGCCATTAATACAAGATTATCCATAGCATCTATTGGCTGCATTATTAATAGTTAAGGGATGTAAGCGCCTCTCAATAGCCACCACGCCATAGACCTGTGTTTATGTCTGCCATAAACACTGAACACTGGCCTCGTTTCAGGAGTAACACCTCCTGAAAGCTATCATCCAACACCTTAAATGAAGGTATTATGATTTCATTTATTATTTAATCAATGGTGGTTTGAGACTTCAAAAATTCAGTGTTAATGGCTACACTGTTGACATTTTTATACTTAATAATGATTAAAAAATACAAACATTAAAAAATAATAGTAAATGGGAAAATTTTGGATCAGTTAGATGATTTTGTATGTTTTGAGATGAAAACATTGATTTAGATATAGAAAGCAGAGTGAATGCTGGGAATCGAGTAAATGGTACATTGAAATAAGAGGAATAATTTCATCTCACCAATAGATATCTCTAGTGAAGTTCTAGTGATTCAAGAATAATGTTTCAAAAATTGGTTCACATATATAGAACTTCCAAGAATTTGAGTAGTGTGGTTATCAATAATGGGTAGAATTAGTGAATATTACACTTATGTAAAGTGATCATTTAAACCGTAAATGCCCAGACTTCCATATTCTTCTTCATCTTTGAGTAGATGTCAAAGAATGAAATAAGAAGAAGCAAAGAATAATAAAAAAAAACAACCAGCGAAAATTAAAATAGCAATACACAAAGGATTCCTAGTACGAAGATTAATGTATGGATGTGATTTATAGAGTTGGCAAAAGATAAATTAAAGTAGACTTAGTGCAGTCGAAATGCATATCTCTTTGACGAATGTGCAGCAAAACGATGCATGATAGATGTTCGAACGGTGAAAAAAGGAAAGAATGCGAGGCTGGGATAAGCATAATTTATAAGTATTTGAAATACTTCTACTTTTCCTCTATATTCCTCTGCTTTTATCTCCCAACTATATTCCCCTAATTAATTCGTTTTACTTCATTCTTTGTTTATTTGTTCCACATATCCAAACCATCTCAACACAACTTGCTTGATTTTACCGATAATGCTTATTTAAGCATTGCATTCGTCTCTTATTTCACCATTGCATTACCCGACTGCATTCAGTCTACTTTTAACTTTATTCTATTTTTTCACGAACCTATAAATTGATAAATTGTATTAACGTATAAAAACCAAACCTATTAATTACCTGGTATATGTGTCGATTTAGAAAAATAAGCGGAAGTTTTACTTTTCAGTAAACTAAGGTTTTGACGTTATTTGCCAGGAGTACCTACAAATTAATAAATTATATTTACGTATAAAAACCAAACCTATTAATTACCTGGTGTATGTGTCGATTTAGAAAAAAAACGGAAGTTTTACTTTTCAGTAAACCAAGGTTTTGCAGATATGACGTTATTTGCCAGGAGTATTGAATGAATAGAATTGTCTCGTAATTCTATATCGCATTGCCAGATTTAAGGGGACAACTCCATCAAACAAAAACATCTTTAAATGAAATATTCGTAGGTAGTACCTACGTAATTTAATTAATTTAGTTAACAAAAGGCACGAACCTTCATTAAGATCATTATTTTAACGTTTATAATAGTATTTTTATTTTTTTGTTTTCGTAACGAATCTTATAGAATATTGGGTTGAATAGTACTTTTTATAATTTTTTTCGGTATACAATTTATTAAACAATTTAAATAGCGCCGTTTTCGTAATAAATCACGTCAATATTGATGAAATACGGAATTTTCGATAAAATTAGGGAATATGTGTTTTGGATACATGGTTTGGATATGTGGAACGAATAAACGAGGAAAGAACGGTAAAATAAATTAATGAGGCGAATGTAGTTTCAAAAGGAACGGAAGAAGACCGATGAAAACTTGCCATGACCAGGAATGTCAAATGCTTAGAAGCGGTCGGATCAGGAGTCCAAACAATCGGCGGGTATGTATGTATGAGGAGGTGCGTGAATGTAGAACAGGCGAAAAATGTTTGCAAAGACAGATTAGTGTGGCGTTCTATTCTCTCTGCCTGCCCCTGCGGAGAAGCGACATGAAGGTTAGTAAGTTAGAAAATTTGCATGTCCTTTTTTATTTATATGGATTATCAACAATCTGAATACTCAAAGTGACCGCATGGTGCTTTTTATTGATAATGTCTGAAGTACCTATAGTTCTCTCCATTCTCTTTGAAAATTACCATGTTTTTTGTACAGCATTATTTATACTTTCCTGTAAAATACGACGTGCCAAACTAAAGGGTAAATATTAATATATTGTTTCTTTATAGGTTGTAAAAAGTTGTAAAAGTGTATTTTCATCTGAAAAATAAGGTAAATAAAGACATATTATAGAATAGTTACTACTATAGAATAGACTTACCATAAAAAAAATATTAAAAAAACAGTAAAAAAGTAGGTTTGATGGGGTCACGAGTGAAGATTTTCTTCTTAAGTGGCAGGAATAAGTTGAAACCCTTTATCCTCAATAAAGTTTGAAAGAAATGATACTTCGCCACAAAGTTATTTTTTTAGTGGAGTGATTGAAAAATAGAAAGCTTTCAGTATTTTACACCCCTATATTTTCCCCTTTACTGCTAATGTATAAAGCACCCCTGTTTTTCATTGAATTAAGATGAATTGATACTTTGGCACGCACCCTCACCCCATCCTGCAAATTTTAGCCTGCAAGTGTTTTTAAAGGTAATTTTAATCATTTTTTAAACAAATTAATATCTTAAATTCAAAACATCATCAACAACAAACAAAAAATACATACATACACTTGGAGAATTTGAAGAAAAAAAAACAAATTACACGAACTGAGAGCAAAGTACAAATTTAACAGACCTATGTCTGATCTCTGAAATTCCCAAAATAATGTGATTATTAATAGGTTAATTTATTTGTGCGGTCACTTTGTGGTTATATCTATTCATTTTAATTTATGTTTTACTTAGTAAATACAATTATGAATACTAATATATTATGACACGTGTCTCGGTGCATTCAATATCAATATCAAATTATGTTGAATACATCAAATCACGTGTCATAAAATATTTTTTTAAATAGTGGTATTAACCAAGTTAAATTTTAAAAGATTTTTGAAATGTAATTTTTGTTACATTATTTTAAAAATTCGATTTTCATTTTTTTTCTTTCACTCTAATTCTGTGTTGATTGATGGCTAGAAGCTTATTATCTTAATGGCTGCTTTTTAGAATCCGAAATCACCCGTCATAATCCCAGGTGTGGTATAAAAACTTTTGATTTCCATTTGGAACCATCAATGCAAAAAAAATCTTAGATCAATTAAAGATAAAAATGATTACTTATACTTTCAAAGTCCTTATCGCTGTCATCATGTATTACTAACCTGCTCAGAAACTATTAGCACCAAAAGGTCAACTCCCTGCGCTCTTTAAAAAAAACCAAAGTCCTAAGGAGGAATACCAAGCAAACCAAAGCTACTAAAAACGACTTATCAATAAAAAAAATGGGTTGTCATAAAGTCTGCAGTTGTTGAGAACTGCGCGTATGTAGAGAACATTTTGAAATCCGGTTTACCCAAATGAGTTATTTTCACGTCCTAAAACTCAGTCTTGTACTTAATACAGAAGGCACAGAGTGAAACACTTAAAGTTCTTACCCTTTAAGTCAGAAACTTTCGTGTAGACGTGTTTGGCATTAATGCCATCTGGCGGCGATTAGCGTAAATCAACAGATGGTCACCATAGATGTCATTAAACTGTTATTACCCATTTCAATAATATAAATGAATTCAGTCTTCGGAGAGACTAACAACGATGCGATAAATTTTTTCATGTGTAAGTGTGCGGATAGTACTAAGGTTGTAATATACTTTCCGAATCTTTTAACGAATCCTGCAATTATTTTGAAAGGTCGATTGAACGAATATCATGCTCTCAATATAATGATTTTTCAAACATGATATTTTTAATTTTTTTTTTATTAATATCATGATAACCATTTTTTTCCTATTAAAATTGCGTTTGAATTCGGATTAATGGATCAATGAATAGCGCTGAAATTTAATATTATCATAGTAGTTACTTGTCTTCTTCTTCTTACTCTTAAATAATATAATTATACTTTGAATTTCTGTCCGCCTCCGTAGTGTAATGGTCAGCGCGCTCGGCTACCGTTCTGGAGGTCCCGGGTTCTATTCTCAAGGGGGGTAAAATAAATATAAGTGATTTACACACTGTACTATTTATTCAATACTACCATGGACTGGTACCTGAAGCGGAGGCCTAATCACCTTTCCTTCATGTGTAAACGATCAAGATAACACTGCGTTTATATGACACACTGCCCTATGCATCATTGGGGTGCGGATAAGGGTTTTATTATTATTATTGAATTTAATCGTCTCGAAATCAACTGGTAACAAAAAAAAATATCACCAATTATAATTATTTTTATTTTAAATTAAATGATTACTTTTGCTATGATAAAGAGATTGAGAATCGTGAGTTAATCTGTTCTCTATAGCAGAACATATAATATACCCAAAAGATAGCACGTAAGATATTCTAATTCACCAACAAAATCAATTTCTTATAATAAAGTAATGTCAAGTAAAGAGTTAATGTATGAAATATTCGATTTTATTTCAAGCACTTTTTTATCTTAGAAGATAAATAATATCCGTGACCTTTTCGTCAGGTCATTTCTCCAAGCGGACAAGAATGTCTATCAATGAAATATAGCATACCATTTGAATTAGAGAATACCTATTCTCTATTGGAATTCATACAAATAGGGTCTTGTTTGTTTGTGGTTATGGTATAAATAGATTATTAAATTTGGAATATCGTTTTGAAATAATCATTGAAATAACTTCGTAAAAAAAGCTCCTTAAGAATACTTGTTAAATATAACTTTACATTTATATGTAATAATAACTAAATATAACCTCAAATTGACTTGAAAATGGTTTCTTTCGAGAGGAATATAATAAATAATAAATCCCTTACCGCACCCCAATGGTGCATAGGGCACTGCTTCATATAAACGCAGTGTTATCTCGATCGATTACACATGAAGGAAAGGTGATCAGCCCTCCACTTCAGGTACCAGTCCAGTGTAATATTGAATAAATGTTAGAGTGAAAAAATCACTTATATTTATTAAACCCCCCTGGGAATCGAACCCGGGACCTCTAGAACGGTAGGCGAGCATGCTGACCATTACACTACGGAGGCGGACAAAATATCAGGCGGGCGAGAGGAAACATCAAAAAAATTAAGTAACGTGGTTGTCAATCATACATAGAATGATGAATGTTACACGTAAGTAAAGTGATCACTTAACCAACTTAGGATAGGTTATAAGCCCTGTGAATATCCAGACATCCATATTCTTCTTCATATTTATTGGAATGTCAAATGTAAAAAAGTATTTTAATGATATATTTTATTCTTTTGGTGATTATTAGATAGTAAATAGTAAAAGAATGTATGTATATAAATATTTGAAAGAAGTTTATTTGTATGCACCCCTGGAAATATACTCTTTAATATAAAAGCTAACTTATGAAAGAGAGAAATTCCGAATATATATTTTTAAGGCCCAGCATTTGTTAATTCGCAACTTAATTTTCTCTAAATTCATGTAACATTTTACGCAATTGATTTTTTTTCTTAAATACCGTTTTTGCATTGAAAAAATACGTTTTTCTTTGAAATAATTATATGAGAAAAAAGAGTTTTTGAAAGGCAAGGAGTTAAAAAAATATATATATATTTTTTCCATGTAAATTCTAAAAAATAAAAACAAAAATCCTACAAACTTTCTTTAAAAAAAATCGAGCGTGAGCAGACAAGTGACATCTCTGGTGGTCGGTAAAGAGTTTTGATTTTTTTTGTTTATTTTCTAAAAAAACAAAACATGTTATTATTAAACGAAATAAAAATTCCTTAAAAAAAAATCAGGCGTGGACAGAAATGCTCTAAATACCATGTTTGCTTTATAAAATATTCCATGTGACCTCTCCGGTGATCTCCGGTGGAATGAATTCTGTGTTAGCGAATATCCCCTTAAAAAGCATTTCACAAAGTGTTTGTAATCCAATGAACTCCTACATATTGTCAGCAGCACAATCATTAATCGAGCTTAATCCATTTTGCAAAGAGCCCATAGTAACAGGCTTACTGACTTCGATAAGTTGTCTATGTTCTGAATCCAGTGCCCACTATATGACTGTACGATAGGCTAATGGATTTATCACGGGTATTATCACAACTCCTCCCTTTCAAATCCCTCCTGAAACCGACCCTTACTTAGTAAACGTTGTCAACAACATAAACTACCTGTTCAAGCAAACATTACCCCGTTCAATCGATAGTAATGAACGATTAAGCTGTGTTTGAGCAATTCTTGAGCCAAGTTTAGGTAAGTTTATCGACGCTGGGAACATAGATAGTGAGAACATTACTATTTGTTGACTGTCGCCAAGAAAGGTGAGAGAATGTATCGTTTATGTTTTCGGAGCGCAGTGTCGTCATCAGTTACATATCTTCAAAAATACTTGACATTGATAAACTTCACGTGAATATGAAAAAAATACGTACGGATAGTAATATGGAACTGTAAACAATTTATCACAAATAAATACAAAACGTGCTTACTAAATCAATGAATTATCAAGATAATTTAATTAATTTCTCAAAATGGAGAAATCATCATCAGATCAATTGAGAAGAGAAGAAATAAAGAAGTCTGAGTTGGTAAAAGGTAACTAAATATCATTACTAGTTGAAAAGATTTAAAAAAAAAAGATTTTTATCGAAGACAATATCACGACATTTGACATAAGTGACTTACACGGATAAAACGACATTTTCTTTTTTATAAAGAATTTAATCATATTTAAGAAAAAAAATATCAGTCACGCTTTTATACGGTCAATATAAAAAGTTCACGAACATTCACTATCAACTCATTTTTATCTAAAATATTTTTTTAAGGATTATTAAAATCTTAAATTGTAAAAAGTTTGTCTCCACTGTTAAAATTTAGTTGTTGGTAAAGGTATGTAGGTAAATATTTTAATTTGCTTTAATTTTTTCATAATAATAATAATTTATACATTTATAATATTCTAGTAACAAAAGATAATTAGAAATTACTTTCAAAAATTATCTCCACACGTGGAAAACTTACTATCCTTCAATTACCGGAAGAAATGTTACTTAAGTGTATTTTATATTTTTAAAAATATATGAGTTGATAATATTTAGAATATTACTCAAGTTAAAAAAAAATAATTAACTTTTACCATATCGCTCACTCCTTTCAAGAACGTCATAAATCAAAATTCTTGATTTTTCAGGAGAACGTTTTTAAAGTTTAAAAATATAATAGAATGTATTAAGAATAAATATCAAGCCACTTATTGAACTTTTACTGTGCAACAGATCTTTTTAGGTGAAAACTGAAGGTTTTTTCTCCATTTGAAAAATATTTATTATATATATTTTTTTAAATTAAATAATACATTTTCTTCAAAATGCAAAAACAACACTTTCTGCCCTGTAGCGGGTAAATATTATGTTAAAAATATGCTGCTCTTGCTGGGATATAGTACATTTTCTGGGCATTCCGAAAATATGCGCAACTGAAAATTGACGAATTTTGATTTATGACGTTCTTGAAAGGAGTGAGCGATACGTGACATTTTAAACACTTATGTTCCTAACATTACACTTATCTACAAAACGGCATTTCAAAAAAGATTTTAAAATATTTTTACAACCTGATGTAATTTGAAAAAAACTCTAAGCCAAACAAATCAATGAAAATACTTAGAGAAATCATCTATCACGAAAATCTGCTGGAATGGTGCTGACATCAAAGAAATATCGGTTACGTGACATTTTTAAAGAAATACTCCAAGCAAATCCGAATCTGAGAAATATTAGACATATAATACAGTTAAACTGCGGCTTTCCTTCCAATTCGAGACTGCGAGACTTGAGAGAAAATAAGCCGGTTGGAGCCTTGTCAGGTTTACAATTCGAGAGATGAAGGATTATGGCGATATATCCAGTTAACTGTTCTCACCTTATCGTTCTCGTAGGTAATTTTGACATCTTCGTTTTTCTCTCTTCTTCTCTTTAAAAAAAAAGTTTATATATTATCACCCTCGTTCCTCCGTCATCTCTGAATATACAGAAAAGGAAACGTAATTCGTAAAAATGTATATTTTAACATTGTTTTGACATCTCAAAATAAAATGTAGATGAAGAAGAATGTGGAATTTCATTAATCGATTGTCACTTTGTGGTAAAATCTATTGATTTTTAATTTAAGTTTTTCTTAGTAAATACCACTATTTCTTAAAATCTATTGTGACACATGTCTCGATGCATTCCGCATCATTATGATACCACATATGGTGTTCGCATCGAATGCATCGAAACACATGTCACAATAGAATTAAGAAATAGTGGTATTTACTAAGTAAAACTTAAATTGAAAAAGAATATGGAAGTCTCTGTTTTTATAGGGTTTATTACATATCATAGGCTCGTTAAGTGATATGACTTCACACACGAGCAACATTCACCATTCTACCTATAATTGACAACCACACAACTCAAAGTTTTGGAACTCCTAGATATGCATACGATCACTCTCATGACACAGTACACATGAGTTCACAACAACTATCTATGTGGTATTAAGAATGCTTTTATTTAGCTTTATTTGGATGTATGCAAGCTGTATTTTTATTTCTGTTATTGTAGTTAAAGGAGAATTTTTACTTGAACTAAATAAATTAAGAATCTAATCATTTGAACGAAATAATGTTTCACAATATTTTGAGGTAATTCAAATCTTTGTTCTTAAAAATCTGGATTTGTCCACTTTGGAGTTATTTATACCATATACCGACTGATATTTTTATCAGATATCTATTTATATATAGGTCCTTAGTAGACAACCTCAGGTTTTTTTAATGTAGATTTGTATTAACTTAAAAATATTGTGAATAAAATGTCGAGTTAAATTATTAGTTTAATAAAAATTTAAATCATGTTTTCAAAGCGTGTCTTAGTATGTAGAAATATTCGGAAAAACGATACAAAAAACCGCTAATAAAACGAAAAATAAATGAAATAAAAGAATCATGAATGCGGAAAAATTGATTATTTTTAAACATATAAAACTTGAAATAAGAATATTAAAATACAAGTGGCACATGTAATGTTATGTGGTAGGTATGAAATAAAATATAAAATGGGATTTATGATTTTGAATTTGTTTTGGTTCATTTAGGATGATAATAAAATATACATAATATAATAAATGAAACGGGTACATTTGTTGGACTAATTAGGAAAACGTATCATTAAACATATCGTAGTCGTACAGGAGAAAGTGACCAACTAACAAAACGTAAAATGTTCAGGAGGTCCATATAAGTCACTTTTGCTTGGCAAGAAAATAAACATCAATGCTGTTAGTAATTTTTAACAAAGTCAATATGTTATACTTCCAAGATTAAAATCCTTTGGGATTTTTTTCTGGGCAATATTAAGCTAGAAGATATCAAATAGTCAATGATCACGTTTTTGTAAAAAATGCACTTGGTCACTTTCTCCTATATGACTACGATACGTATCATACGATATACTCTTACTCACATATGGTCTAATGTAAATACATCGTTTGGCTACACATAGTTTGGCGGTTTGGAGGTCCTTCATATCTAGTTAGTATGTAAGTTACAAGTTTTAGAGAAAATTTGGAAACCCGTTGCTCAACTTTTGAAGTACGTTTTCCTCATATTAATTGTGGGTCACTACTTCCAGATCCAAGTTCCCCTTCCGCCTCCAGTAAATCACGGTGCACAAAGGCGATTGGCTGTTTATAACCGCAATCTATGGGAGTTTACTCAAAGTGTAATCGAACCCGCAACCACCGTCTCCAGACCCTAAAAACCTCCCCCCGCTAAGGGTGATAAACTTTCCGCTATTGTTACACATAAATCGAATACTAGTTTATCGGCTTGCAATAATAAACAGGGTTGTTAATTTTGAAACATTTTTCTCAATGAGATTAAAAAATTAATTATCTGACATCATTAATATCTGTATAAATATAAATAAAACAGGTAAAGCTTTTTTAACTGTGAAGTTTTTTACTGCGATGGCAGCACCGTCTGTTGAACGTAACGGCAATACGCATGAAACTAAATATTGCTCAACGCAGACAGCGTATACATGTTATGTACAACTTTCAAAAATTTATACTTTATGGGCAAAATGGTCAACATTTCACCAGTGTATAAAGAAATTACTTAAGCTAACCAAATGCCAAGTCGAAAGCCCTATGATGCTCAGACTTTAATCTTTTTTCGTTTATATTTTTAATGTGATTCATCTTAAGTTGTACACCTATAATATTTTAGATGGTTTAAGCACAATATTTTTCAAAATTATATGAAAGGAGGTATATTGGATTTAAAAATAAATCATTTTTCTAAAAACTTTTAAATGTGGCTTAAAACTTTTCTTTTAATCAGGATTTAAACTATCTTTGAAGCAATAAATTATTAAAATACAAAACATGACAAATGAATTTAACAAAAGTCCCTACAAAAATCAAATTTGGTCTGATATTTGCGTTTTCACAATTAAATAGTTTTCTTTTTTAATTTACCATTTTAATGTTGCAATTCATGCAAAGGTACAATAGTTATAACATATATAAAGAAATTAGACTTCAATATGTAACGTTAAAACTGAAAACACAAAAATCAGGTACCGAACCTACCAATCATGACATCCACTCCATCATAACAAAATGGATTACTTACTCATTCATAGAAGTTATTTTAATGCTTATACTGTAATAAATAAGACAACTAATGATATTAATTGCGAGGTTCATCAACCAACAGCTTTGAAGGGCCCATGTATGTATTTTCTTAGCAGAGAAAGCACTTACTAAACTTGAGCCGAACGCAAATTGCTGTGTTGTATTATATATTTCCTAACGATAGTCCATTAGCACATTAAATGGATAATTTAATCCGAGTGAAGTAAATTTTGTTGTTTGAAGATCGGAGCAAAGTAGCCGCGCGCATTCCCATGAGGCAATTTGCTAAACCAGAATATCCTTCACGATAATTTCGAAGCCATGATCATCCCCCAACTTTGGCTTAAGCACAGTTTAAATTAATAAGTTTTTTATTGCTTTGTTACACGTGTGCGAATATAACAGGGAAATAACGAATAAATTTAAATGAATAACCATTAAAAAATATTCAAATATTAAAATATGTGCTGATATTTTATACGACCCCCACAAAATGGGTATTTGGTTTTTCTTGATGAAACAATATGGACTGAAATAATTTGGACTGAAAATCTAAGCAATATTATTAAAAAAACTGATATTTTCAGTCTGGAAAAAATTGAGTGCTCGCTACTGTATTTATTCCTATCCATATCGGTTTGTATTATCCTTCGTAAAAAAATCTCCATCAACCCTCAAAATTCCTTTACAAATAAAAATGACAAAACTGTAGTAATAATAAAAGTAATAACTAAACTATAATTAGTTCACGAAGATAAGTTGATATACAGAGCAAAATTCTAACAATAAGTTTCTAATAATTACTAATTCAAGTATGTCAACGTTGATAGTTGAGTCTCTCTCAACACATTGAATGTCTTATCACGACGCACCCAGATTGTTATGAAGCCATCTTAATAACAATATTCACTCAGAACTTTTCAGCCTGAAATTCAGTTAAGCCTCAGAATTTAATTTCCAATATAATTCCAAAGCTCATCTCCCTCCTCCATCAGCCAAATAAGCTTTAAAAATGTGAATGTCAAAATATATTAATGAAACCTCAAATTTATTTTGGTAACTGGTTCATTAAGATAGCCTTAGTGATTAAATTGAAATTATTTTTACTTGAAATTCGTTAATTAAAAGAAAAATTGTTTAAGAAGAGTATTAAGTGATATATATATGATTTTATTTTAAGTTTACAGTGGAATGATTTGCAGGCACTTAAAATAGCTTTTCAATCTATAAGAGAATGACGTGAATTATTTAAAAAAAAACATTTTTAGATGGAAGATTTTATTTAAAGTAAAATTTATGAGTTTCAAAATAAAAAAAATCAGATTGAAATAAATTTAAAATCTGTCGTTGAAATTTAACAAGGTAAGACCGCAAACTATACTCAATAAATGTATAAAATTGGATTGAAATATTATTGATCGTTTTTTTGTTTATTTTGCACTGATGATTTATTAAATCTTTGTTTTCGTGGTATCAAGATTGTTGGTATATATTACATTGAATTGCATTGAGACAAATAAAAATAAAACGAAAAGATTTTGATATCTTATAATTTTAACGCTTATTTCCCTTTTTTCCTACATTTACAGGAGAAAATAATATTGTAATAAATTTGTAAAAAAAATTGGGAGACATACGAGTATTACAGCAAAGTTTTTTGATAACAATCTTATACGGGATAAATAACAGGCATTAAATTTATAAATCTATTACCTAACTTCACATTATTTTGATTAACTTATATTTTGGTAGTTTCATTGTATACGGGCGTCTCGTACAACATATTGCTTTGCAGATATTCCGAATCACGTATAGTTCATGTATTTTATCTAAATAAAAAAAACTTAACTTTAAAAAGGCAATTCACAAAATATGTAAGCAATTAATTATCTCATTTAACCCTTCCAGACCCGACTTTTCGTTTGGTTTAAAAATGGTGAACATGCGTTAAAACCACCAAGGCATAAAATTGCTAAAAAATAATTACATTTCAAACATTTTTCCCATTTCTTGATATTCTTCGTTTGGGGCTAGCTTGTGTTTAAAAAAATGTGATGGACGTGTTGTAAGTGAGGGTGAAATGAATGACAGACGGTGGGGTGAGAGTAGGGGAAGGTTTTCAGTTTTCACATTACACATCGCTGAAGCCTAGAGAGCTGGATTTTCAGCGCACCCCCAGTAAAAGCTGCATGTGTTTTGCTTGTTAACATGATGTTAACGGTTTAATGTGCAAAAAATACCAGATTTGAAAAATTTTATTCCATATTTAAAAGTTTGTAATAATTTCTCTAGATTAAAGACAACAGGGTTTATTACATCGGTTAATTTATTTATTTATTTTCATATTACATAGATAAATTCAAAATACATATTCATTTCATATACACATTTATTATACGTATTACGGCTCTTTAGGCATGGCCTGTGTATTCGGAAGTCACTTTGTGGAAAAATCTGGCCATTTTAAATATAAATTTCAATTGGTACCAGTTTTTTAAATCTATTATGACACGTGTCTCGATGCATTCCGCATCATTTTCAAATAAACAGTATCCAGTGTTTAAAAATGATGCGAAATGCATCGAAACGTAGGTCACAATAGATTTTAAGAAATTGTGGTATTTAATCAAATTAAAAATATTTAAGAATTTCGTCATTACAGAATTCCAAAATATACGTTTGATTTTTTTTAATGAGTAATGGCTATTTTATATTATACTTGTATCAATTTCGTTATAATTGCTTTCGACGCTGATAAGGTTTGATCCATAGAATACGTATTAATTATTGTTACAAGCCCTATGTTTTATTAAACAATTGTGATTTTTAACTGTAACAAGTTTATGAAAGTTGATTCAAAACAATTAATTTGAGTAAAGTTTTAAAATTCAGGGTATTCCCTTTATTTAATTTTGTACCAAATATTTATTATAACAAAATAGGAAACAATTTAAGGTATCACGTGTTTTAAGGTCTAGTTGAGAATTGTACGTGATTATCGAAAATTGCTAGTAGGTCAAATAATGTTAATTAGAATTATATTTATACATTTCCTGAATACTTTTTTTTGGTTTATACCATATTTCACAGTTGTAGTGTTATAGTCAGCTCACTCGGCTACCTTACTGGAGGTCCCGGGTTCGATTCCCAGGGGGGGGGGGTCAAATAAATAAAAGTGATTTTTTCACTCTAATATTTATTTAATTTACCCTGGACTGGCAAATGAAGCTAACGGCGAACGGAATCACCTTTCTTTTATGTGTTAAGGATCAAGATAAAACTGCGTTCATATAATGCAGTGCTTTATGCGCCATCGGGTGCGGATAAGAATATTAACTTCAAACATCTTAAGCATCAATTTTTTTAAAATTATATCTTAAAATGGAACAATCAACCTATCATAGGCTGGTTTGAGTGATCACTTTATACATGTGTAACATTCACTATAGTACCCATGATTGAAATTACGTATTTTAGTATTTTTTTATTCATTTATGCTTTATTTAAAATCATACTACATGTGCTATTTCTTCAAATGACCAAAGAATATTCTTCTACATCTGTGTTGAAGCAAAAATAATAAAAAAATCTGATTTTGTAACCAAAAATTGGGACACACTATAAATGTTGTAAATCGTGAATAGATTAAAATGAAAATAAAAGTCTAAGCTTTGAGGTGAACAGTTTACATCCACGCTGTGCGAAATAATTTTATATAGGCATTGAACTAAGAAGTTCATCGTTAATTGAAAAAAAAATAGTAACATTCAAATACAATATATTGCGTTCACTGTCTTTCAATATTAATCCTATGTACAGATAATTTCGTTGAATAAAAGTCTTTTTTCTGTAACGTGACAAATCAATACGTTCTACGTTAATACTAGCTCAAGCAAAGCCTTAAAACAGACAAAAATTGTTTTAAAAATAGTTCGTTCGAACCCTTATCCGCACCTCAATGGTGCATAGGGCACTGCATCATATAAACGCAGTGTTATCTTGATCGTTAACAAACGATGGAAAGGTGATCAGCCCTCCACTTCAGGTATCAGTCCAGGGTGATGTTGAATAAATATTAAAATGAAAAAATCACTTATTTTTATTAGACCCACCTCTGGGAATCGAACCCGGGACCTCCAGAACGGTAGCCGAGCTCGCTGACCATTACACTACGGAGGCGGATAAAAAAAAATAGTAATACACATAAACCAAAACATTTAAAATAGGTTATACACGTTATAACGTTGAAAATCCCGTAGTATCAGAATCAAATCAGTTTCACAATTCAACGCCAACCGTTTGCAGTTAAAAATACGTTATTCGAGTTGTACGAGTTTCAAAGGATAAACCACAGCACAAACGACTCGACTACCATTTCGTTATCGACATGTGAATGTTTTGAGAGCGTATGCTACGTAGCGTTATGGTTAGCATGTTTAGATACCGTGCTGGAGGTCCCGGGTTCGATTCCTAGGGGGGGGAGTGAAAATAAATATTAGTGATTTTACACTCTAATATTTATTTAATATTACAGGTCCCTGAGGCGCAGGAGTGATCACCTTGCTTTCGTGTAAGCAACGATCAAGATCATCAGTACGATGCAGTGCTCCATGCAGCATTGGGTACGAAGAAGGTTAAGAAGATTATTGGTATAGAAAACAAATTTCTCCAAATTATCCTTTATTTGGGTTTTGCTTAAAGCCGCTTCAGAAATAAATTAAATTTTGTGTCACAAATATTGATATGCATGATTAGGTTTATGAATGATACGACAAAACAAAAATTTAAAACAACACTATTTTCGAATCAGACTGGCCTCACGTTTCTAGTTTTCTGACTGTTTCCCCAGCCTGGGTATTATCTTTCTACCGATTACTTCCTTTGATCGATATTCAGCAGATGATGTAAACGTCATAAACACACCATTAATGCTGTGTTTACGCAAAATAATTTATATTTATGGGCAAACAACCAAAATAATAACAGGCTAGTGAAAAGATATTTGATGGTATTTATATATGAATATTTTTAATGTTAAAGCATTATATATATATATATATATATATATATATACATATATATATATATATATATATATATATATATTTATATATATATATTTATAAATATATATATATATATATATATATATATATATATATATATATTTATATATATATATATATATATATATATATATATATATATATATATATATATTTATATATATATATATATATATATATATATATATAATATATATATATATATATATATATATATATATATATTTAATTATTATGTAATCATGAAACGAACCTACACATTAGCCAAAGGATGTTGAGATATAACTTGTCATTTTCTAGAAAGTAAAATCAAAACTAATTTAGAAATCTCTTGCCAGCAACGGTCTAAAATTGAACGAAATTCAATGCTGTTAACAACAAACTCTACCGTTTATATAACATCAATTTCAAATATCCGGTTTAAAATTAGACCACTAGTGACAGCCTTCCTGCCAACACGAATAACGAAATACACCTCTGATAATGAAAGGGTTGAATGATGTTAACGTTACGGCTTACAGAGACCATTACTCGGCCGCTGGAAGAGATTCAACCCATTAAAGTCACTATCAGCAGAAGGGAAAGGCTGTCTGAAATATCATTTACCTGAAATTCAGTTGGTAAAATAAATATAGGTGGCTTGCCATTTGATTTCATCAATGAATCACAAGTAAAATTAATTTTGACAATATTTAATCAAAAACCCTTGTTATTATATTATTTAATATAATTTTGACTTGCAATCTATTTTAATTTAAATGTACAATATCTGATTGTTTATTTAGTTATTCGCCGATTGATTAAAAATTTGATACGAATACAAATAATATTTCTTTTGCATATAAATAATGACCAATAAAATGGGTTATTTAATTTACTTTAATTTTACAAAATGCCATTCGGTATAAAGGACATCTATTGAAATTAACAGCAACAGACGCTACACTAAACATTATGCGTGGCAGAATACTTGTTTCTTTACAGCTGCTCAATATTTGTATACCCATAAATCTCGTTCAATTAATCATTACAATTGCATTTGTTCTCTTTAATTTTTTTCTTATTTAACTAAATTTAACCACAGTGTGGACGGATACAGCAAGTAATGAAAAAAAAAAATTACACATTCAATTTTTTATCTGAAATATTAGCTTTGTCAACTACTTATAGGCATCTCCAGACCTGAATAAAAAACTCCTATCGATAGATGAAAATATTCATTCGTCAAATTTATGCATAAAGAATATCAAAAATATCAAATACAAAAACAAACAAAAAACACGTTAGTACCTCAAACATCTTTTGCAAAAGAACGATATCTGTGTTTTAATATGGTAGTAGAAATTTTATATATAAAGATTTTCTATAAATTATATTACAGTTTTTTCTATAAATAATATTACAGTTTTTCTATAAATTATATTCTATAAATTGTATTCTAGAAATTATATTAAAGTTTTTCTTTAAAGGCAGGGAATAATTCTTTATACCAAGAGAAAATAATAAGAAAACTCACATTTTTATTACCGTTTCAAAAGATTTACTATCTAGCTACGGTTTATGCAACACCTCTATTTATATAATTTAATGTCTAATATATAGGTGAGATAGCGCTAGTGTCTTGATATATATGCCTTTTTGTGAATCTTACCAAATTTCAATTCTAGATTGTAATATATTACCACAAAACAATATTTAACCTGACAAAATATTAACGAAAAAAAAGGGATGAATTTGAAAATTTTTGAGTATTTTAAAAATTTATTAATAATCAATTATTTCAGGAGATAAATTAACAAAATGGTCAGGTCCGTGACTATTTACTTTTAAAATAACTAACTTTATGATGTTTTTATCCTATGAAAAATTAAGAACTACGTAAAAAATCTCTTCGGAATCTAAGTTTAAAATTATGAATCAAATTCGCTAAACACATTACTATCAGAAAACTATAATTTTTACTTTAAAAATCTTCATACTTAATTATCGCTTACTGTAAAGGAAATGCGGGTTGTGGTTCTCGACAATCTTATATTTGTATTTTTGGTATAATTTTATAACTACATCAATTGAGAGTTAAAGTTTGTGATAAATAATATATCAATCGCACTTTAAGGTTTGGAGAGTAAAAGTACTATCCATAACTAATGTATCAAGTACTGCTAAACTTGCTATTTAATATATGTAAATGTTATTGTGGATGGCTGGATTATCAAGAACAACCTGGCCACCGATATTAATAAAAAAAAGATTGAGTGCTAACCATCCACAAAGCTCGAGATAGAGAAATGTGTACAATAGCATGAGGTCTTCCAAACTAAGGGTGGATGACAAATGATCCTGAGAGACAGCACACAGCCACTACACATAGATTACGGAGCCGACACTGCCTGAAATATTTCAGGTTGTATTGTTATATTAAAATGTGTATATAATATTCCTAATTTTCAACTAGCAATTATTTTGAAATAGGAATTGCTTTATCATTGAGACATATATATTTAAATTGTGTGAGATATTTTAAAATCTGTTTTGTTTGTTCAGAATTTTACTGAGAATTATTACGAAAAAAAAGTTTATAATCCATTTTTATTTATTCTAAATTATTTTGCATTTCACAATATATATGATAATATAATAACGTGCACATAAAATATTATATTGTTTTAACAAAAAATAAGATCCCATAAAGGCATGGCCTGTGTTTGGTAATAATAAGGAATACTGGAAAGAATACAATAGATATCAAAAATATAAAAATATGAAAACTGCTCATATAAAATACAAATATTTTATTTTAATAATTTGAAATATTATTTCAGTACAAATATATATATATTCGTTTTAGATCCCACTCTTCAAAATATTATCGATTAAAAATATATTCACATTTAAATATTTTTTTCATATATCACAATATTATTTTCAGGTTTTGTCGAAATATGCAAAATTTGTTCCCTACATACGTTTAACATGAAGATTTATTCACTTTAGGTGAATATATATTATATTATCCTATTCTATGAAAAGGACATTTAACAATATTCGATAATACTTGACACTGGCACAAACATCCTTTCACTGGATGACTGCTTAATAAATAATGAATAAAAAAAAACAAAATTCGTGATAATAACTAATATTCTAATACAGAATATGTTTGAAGAGTATGCACTTTCGTTTAATATACTTTACAATGTTATTTTAAAAAATGGGTACAGTTTGTAAATCTAAAGTTAAAGACGCTACAAATTTTATCAAGTTATTTAAAGAAATATTTAATACCAATATTTACTATATTCATGTTACTTTTGTTTTTATAAGTTTAATTAATCTCCATCCTTATAATCTAAGTTTGTCAACCCTTGAGGGTCAGTATCCGGAATAGGCCCCTCCGGGCTCCCTAGAACTTGTGGACTTACTATTGTATAATCAACGAATTCAACAAATAAATCCTAAAAATACAACATTTAAGAAAGATTTTAACAGTACAAACACATTTGTTTATTTATTTGTACAAGTTATTTTATTTTTTCATAAAAAATAACGAAATACTGACAATTATTAACATTTTTAGGTTTGATTTTTGTCATTTTTTTGGTAATGTTTTTCATTACTTGTATTTTCATTATTTCCGTGATAAATAAAATAATCAAATCAATAAGTGAGCCACCATTTCCCTTATTTTTCTTTACCGGAGTTATTAATTTGTTATTATAATCTAAAACTGTTTTTTTCTATCGATGTAAAGTATTTAAACATTATTTGAACGATTTACCTTCAGTTATAAGAGATACGTAAACGGAAATTTTACCTCTCATTTTTCGAAATTTCTACGCCCGAGGCATGAGCGCAACTCCCCGAAGGACGAGTCGACCCAGCGGAACGGGGCTATGTGTAACATAAAATGGTTTTAGATAATTATTTACTGAAATTAACCTAAGAGCACAGCAGGGCGTACGAACATAATGGTGTAATGTTACATTGCTTTATAAATACAACCTTCCTTACTGAGAACATGGGATTGAAATAGCGTCGTTTAAGGAATATTTCAAGTTCCCACCAAAATTGCATTGAAAAAGTGATTTATGAGGCTAAGTAGATAACCATTTTTCTCTCTATAAAATTTTGTGTAATAAATGTGTGTCGGGTTGTGGACCCGTGGTTAGTTTCGCGGACTCTTAAGTCAGAGTTTCTCGGTTCGAATCCACTCTACCACAATTTGATACCTATTTCTAATAATGTGCCGCTTAGGCTCACAGAAATAGTATGAAATTGAAATATTTGGGTAAAAAATAAAAACACAAATATTTCTCTTTTAAAAAAATAAACGTAAAATCGAAATACGTTTGCTTACTTGTTCTTCTTTAAATTTAAGAATGCTTCATTCCATAAGACTTGGATTGAATACTTGTACGAGTATATTGTTATTTTTCTGTTCAATATTTTAATTTAAATGAGAGGATGATTTGATTCTGTGATAATGTTTTAAACGTATATAAACTATATGATAGAAAACTAAACAAGATAACTTCCTCATACCGCATAAAAATATAAGTTATAGTATTTTAAAAAAAAAAAATTAACATGATACTATCAGCAACAACAAAAAAAGAAAAAAATCCCTTTCAAAGCACAAGAGTTCAGTATCTTTTTTGGAGAGGCTCAGCGCAACTAAAATTATAAGATTGTATTAAGTAGAAATGTTTAGAAATTGTATAAAAAAAAACGTTACTTGACAAATTAAATAAATAAATAAATGTGCTTCTGTTTTCAAATTCTTTTCAAATTGATATACACTGTTGTTTTTCTTATATTACATATATTTATTTTCATTTTAAATTTTAAATTTATTTATTTTAATTATACAATATATTGTTTGACAGACTATGTGTATATTGTTAGAATAATCGACTTTAAATGCTACAATCACAATTATCCAGCAGCTTCCGTGCTTATGTGCTCTGCAGGTTTATATATACTTGTCCCTTAATATAATTTTATAAATATGATTGGGAATCCACAAATAAATTATAATTGCATTCCAATGACATGCATGTTCCTCAATTCTGAAGTAATCAATCAATATCCCCACATCACCTTAATAATTGAATAAATACCCAATAAAATGGATTTGGGCAGTAATCAATTCTGTTAAGCTTTCATTAGCACATGGGTACACCATTCGCAGAGATGAATATTTTATTTTAGCACTAATATGCTAAAAGCATGCGGGCTCTCAAGAATGGTAAAACAAAACGACGTATAATAAACAACACGTTTGGTCTTGTCAACATAACAATTGAATTAAATAGTAAGAAAAAACCGTATTTGATTACAATAACAACCGGACAGTGTCTGGATTCAATACTTATATACACCGAATGTAAAACCTCAGCAATGATTTCGCGGACTATATCGATATCTGGAATATGGCACTTCCTAACTATTAAGCCATTCTTAATATTTTCTTACAAATGCTAAAATCAGCTTCACTTACAAGTTGTTAAAATGCGATAATTTTGCTTGATTGTTTGTTTCAGAACTCTGTTTCAACTAAAATTTCATATCAAAATGGAATGATTAAAATACCTGTGTTCTTAAAAAAAGTGAAAGAAAATTAATAGGTAACTCAATCTTTCGAACGCCTTTTAAGCGTTCAAACAATTTATCATATTAAATTAAATAGTTCTACTATTGAATATATTCATTGCTGAAAGCCGATAGAAATTCATTTGGGATCTTATCTTCACTTCACTGTCTCCAGAGTATTTTCAAAATAACACCATTGAAAAATATTACGAAAATTTATTTTTGAATTATGAAACTCTTTCAGTATTAAACTGAAAAAATTAGACAATAAATTTACGAAATTTAATTGAATTTTGTTTTGTTATGTTGTTGAACGGTTGAATAAGATTATTTTTTTTATATAAATATGAACCAATTTTGAAACATTCTTCTTGAATCACTAGAACTTCACTAGAGACATCTAGTGAAATTCTATTGGTGAGATTATTTTTTTTGTTTATCAATGTAATCACTGCTAGTTCCGAAAGCTACTGATGTTCTAATCTAAAAGTGAAGATACAAAGTAGTAAGCAATAAACAAATTAGGTACTGATGGAAGTGGGTGGTGTAATAACTGGAAGGGGAAGTTAGATGGTGGAATTTGGTTGAACGGTAATGTAAAAAGTAAGGGTGAGGAATTTTGAAAAACTATATTTGTAAGTAATTGTTCATTTTTGACATCTCACCAAAGATGAAGAAGAATGTGGAAGTCTGGGCATTTACGGGGTCGACAACTCAAAAAAAACTTATAAAAGAGTTTTTGCTCAGTAAAAACGATTCTTTTCATATCACCAATAGATGTCTCTAGTGAAGTTCTAATGATTCGAGAACAACGTTTCGAAATTGGTTCATATATATAGAAACATGGGTAGAATTGGTGAATGTTACACGTGTACAAAGTGATCACTTAAACCAGCTTATGACGGTCGTCAGCCCCGTAAATGCTCAGACTTCCATATTCTTCTTCATCTTTAATGAGATGTCAAAAAATAATAAAACAATTTGAATTTAAGTTTACTGCACTGCGAAACAGCATTCACAAATTGTATTTTACAAATCATTAAATGAATAGAGAAATCCGATTTACAGTTAAATATAGGTATCAAAAAAATGTCAAAAAATAATATAAAAATAACCCTATAACTGGAGATAATCCAGATTTTGTGAACAAGTATTTTGACACACTCAAAATGTTGTAAGTAATTGCTGTTTTATCCTTTTAAGTATTTCTTCGTTTTCAAGGTAAATGAGTTTTTTCTTAATCCATACACTTGGAGCACATTAGAGAGCTTATTTTAGCAGATTTACTATTGTTTTTAATACTTACGTATTTTATTTATGTTTTCACGAACAATATTATTTTATTTATATATTTTTTATCATATTACTTTAAATATTTAGTAAAATTATCTTGCAATTGATGCTTACTCTTAATACAAACAGAAACTAATTCAGCTTGTTTTTCGAACTGTTGATGAAAACATCAGTAGCTCTCGAAACTAGTAGTGTTTACATCAATGAACTCAAAAAGTGATCTTAAGCATGAGTTTAATTTTTATATTTAAATAATTATGTTATTCTACTGAGTAAAAGGTAAATGAATATTTTTTTAATGTATTTCTTTATATATACACACACTGGGCGCGCGCACGCGCGTGTGTGTGTGCGCGCGTGTGTGTGTGTGTGTGTGTGTGTGAAAAAATTACGTTGCAATGGCATTCTTACAATTTTAAAAATAAACGATTTATTTAAAATTGTAAAAGTTGATGTCAATATATTTTAAGAAAAAATTAGTATGGTTTTTGGCAAGAAAATTATTACCTTCGTTTTTAATTAAAAGAAAGAAACGTTTATGTCCTTCAATTATGGTGGGTTTTACCTTTATTCGTCAAAACTCGTTATTTTTTATAGTTAAAAGCGTGCTACAGTTACGGTTTTAAAAGCTTTGTTATTAGGTATAATGTTACGGTAAGGAAAGATAACACAAGGGTGACTCTTTACCTAAAATTACAAAGCGTTAACATGCTAATGTTTGTGACCCCTCTGCTTGAGCAATACAAAATTTCAACTGGATTATATGAGTTCTACCTAGGATGCCACAGAGTTTATGTAGAGGGCCGTTATTATCTAAATTTAAAAAGGCAGCTCTTTTAGAAAGAAAAGGGTTACTTTTAATCGCTTTTATTCAGTTTGTCAATGGGGTGTGGACTTGTTACTCCGAAATAATCGCGATTTTGACGCTCTTTCACTAAATCAATCCGAAAATCGCTTTCACAAGTATTTTAAATTCCTTTTGTCAAAGTAGGAAAAAACATCTTTTAAGCTGAATTTCACAATTCAGTACACAAAATTGTCAAAATGAAGGGATGCAAACGTAAACATATCGTATTCATACAGGAGAAAGTGACCTAGTGCATTTTAACAAAAACGTGATTATTGACTATGTGATATCTTAATAGCTTAATATTGCCCAGAAAAAATCCCTAAGTGATTTTAAATTTGGAAGTATAATATATTGAATTGTTAAAAATGACTAACTGCATTGATGTTAATTTTTTTGTCGAGCAAAACGGCCCTTCTGAACATTTTACGTTTTGTTAGTTGGTTAATTTCTCTTGTACGACTACGATGTACTTTCATCGTTTGACAGACGAAGGTGAACCAATGTATATTTATTATATATTGTTATGTTTGTGCAACAAATCGTTCAAAATTGTAACAAAATGAGTCCCATCAGTTTAAACTGAAAATAATATTTTAAAAAACATATATATATTTTTAAATTGCCATCTTAATATTTTCAAACATTAGACGGATAAAAGGATAAAATAAAATATATTTAACGAATTGTATAATTAGTTATTATGTATGGAAAAATACGTATAATAATTTTAAAACAATATTGGTAAAAATACCTTTTAAATATTATAGGTATCCCAACTTAAAATAAAACATCTATCGTTTTTAAAATGTATGGAAATGGAAATCTGAAAATCTCAGAGCTAACAACTTTAAAAAAAAATTAAAATAATACTTTTTTTTTATTAATTTTACTAATTTTTAAAAATGGACAAAAATAGGAATCGAACTTGATCAGAATGGAAAAATGAATAAGGGTCCACGTTTCTGAGTCGTTATTGAGTCGTACATATCGCTCACTCCTTTCAAAAACGTCATATATCAAAAATCAATTTTCACTTGGGCATGTTTTTGGAATGCTCAGAAAATGTACTTTATTCCAGCAAAAGTGGTATATTTTCAACTTAATATTTACCCGCTACAAGGCTTAAAGTGTTGTTTTTGCATTTTGAAGAAAAGGTATTGTTTTTTTTTTAATATACTTAATATTTTTCAAATGGAGAAAAAACATTCAGGTTTCACCTAAAAATATCTATTGCACTGTTAAAAGTTCAATAAGTGGCTTGATATTTATTTTTAATACATTTTATTTTGTTTTTAAACTTTCAAAACAATCTCCTGAAAATCGTGTTATTTGATATATGACGTTGTTGAAAGGAGTGAGCGATATGTATGTAAATTACACTTGTAAAATGAATTCAATTCATTCATAAATAAAATATTTTAAAACTTGTATATCCTGAAGGATTAAAAAACCTGCTTCAGAAAACCACTTCAGAGATGGGGAACAGATCAATGTATAATATAATACTGTTCAATAAAGGGGTAGCTCTTTTAACAGGAATAACCATCGGGAGGATGAATACACATTCCTTCTAGTCTCTAAACTATTGCAGACAAGAATGCTCTGCATTATCTCGGTTCGGAATTTTACTGTCAAGGAAATTTACCGATTCATAAATATATAATACCACAAAAATGAAATTTGAGAAGTTATTTTTTTATTGTTTATTATATAATACTTGTACCTAACCACGCATACACGTGGCTTAACCTGGTTAAATGAAAAGTAAAGAAAATAGAAAACGCACATTTTTGGTTAAAATAATTTACAAATGCTTATTAAGCAATGAAAATATTAAAAAAATCTATGAAACAACAATGCAATTGATAAAATTAAAGGCATAGTATTCGCTAAATGCAAATAAATTTTCATTAAACCCAGGTAACATTTGAGGTTATTCTTTTTTTAACACCGTTTTTGTGTTGAAAAATATGTTTTTCTGATAATAATAAATACATTGTTTTGAAAAAAAAGAGTTTTTGATATGTTATGAGTTATAAAAAATTACAATATTTTTTTCAATACATTTTCTAAAAAAAACTAAAAATCCAATGAGTGTGACGTGTGACCCAACGACCGGCTTTATGCGTTGCCGAAACCCATCTGAGTTTTATTAATGCGAGTTTGACCTTAATGTACTAAATAACAGCGGATGTCAATAAAGACACTCTCTGCCATGAACAATGTTTAGTTTAATATTTGTTACCGTCAACAGTAAAAAAATGCTGTTTAGAAAAAGAAAATCTATCCATCCCAGGACAAAATACCCGTCACAGGTATTTTTAACTGAGACAGGTGTAATATAATAAGTCGCACGTATCAAAATTCCACGTCTTGTCAATATTTAAAAGCAATTGATGAATACTTGAGGAGATCTAAGATTTTGAACAAACTAACATTTACATTTTTATTTATTGTATATAGATTACGAGTGTATGAGACATGAAATTATTTATTTATATTATTTTTTGACATCTTAACATAAAAAAAAATATTATGAAACATAACTCCTGCAATTGGAGATAATCCAGATTTGTGAACAAGTATTTGGGCACACTCAAAATGTTGTAAATTATTTATTGGTGCTCTACTGACCTTCGTGTCGCTCTTGAAGGAAAAATATTATTTTGAGAAACCATACGATTGGCATTGAAAATTGTTTGTTTCTTATTCTTGAGGTAACAAGGTCCAGTTTGCTTTACCATTTGCTTACCTTTCCATCCCTGTTCGAGTCCCTTGGGGGATACATGATACTAAAGAGGAGTTCAAGAAAGTGATTTATTATTCTTCGCGCATCAAAATTTATGAGATACATTTTATCTAACTTGTTAGCCTCATATTCTCGGTCATAAAGTGATGGATGAGAGAGTGAATTTCCAACAAGTTTATGAGTTTTAATACTTATGATATGAGTATATAACATTGAGCGATAAGGAATAATAATAGATAACAGCTTTTTTTGGAAGGACCTCTTTCTTATTTATTTATTGGGAAACCAACAGAATATTTAACAAAAATAACATAATATAATAAAATGAAAAAAATAACATTCCAATTAGAGGTTTTCATTTAAGTAATCTAAAAATAAAAATATACTATTATGTACATAAAAGTATAAGTATATAATAAACTTACATTACATGTTTTAATAAGAAAATAGAAATTTTCTTTTTCAACTAGTCAAATAGACATCAACAATATTTCTCTTAAACGTATTAAAATAAACATTATTGATGTCTGTTTAATGAGTAATATGACGTATATTTTTTGAAACTCAATGTTGAATTAAAAAGTTAATACACATTTTAATAAAAGTTAAGGCAATGTTTAAAATTATTTAGTAAAAGTCATAAACTTTGAACGATTTAAAAAAATATATATATTGGTGAAAAACTGTGACAGATATTATACCTTATGCGAAGCTTAATTCAAAAGTCCTAATTGGTCATATTTCTAAAAGTGCCAATAAAGTCGTACCAACAATATAATAGCAAACTAATGAACATACGTATTGCGAAACTTTTTGACAGGCGCCGTGGCATAGTCATATAGACGCTCGGCTGCGAAACTGACGTCGCGGGTTCGATTCTCACCAGTTGAAAAAAAAAATTTAATCGGTATAGATACAAAGCCTCTAAAACAGAGGCTTTGTGGGTTGTTCCTACGTAAAAAAATCACCTAAGATTTTTAATAAAATCGTAACAAGACTAACTATAAATGCTATTTATTAATAGGTTTATTAAAAGTTTTTTGTTAAATTAACTAACCATAACGCAGCTTCTCAGCAAAGGTAGGCAGAGAGAATAGAACGCTACGCCAATCTTTATTTGTAAAAAATCTTCGGATCTTCTACATTCATACGTCTCCTCATTATTAAACCATATTCGTGTGTACTCCCTAGGTGGAGCATATGGAGTCCACAAACTGTCTCCAGGCTTTTCTGTCGGCTGCCAGCTCCCTTGCATCCTTCCAAGTCAGATCCGCGTCCCGAAGCTCTGACGAGAACTGCCGACGAATTGTCAGCTGTGGTCTTCCTGGGCCGTGCGAACCTGATGCCTTGTAAAAGAGGCAAGGCTCCTAAGAGCCATGCCTAAGCATGCAGAGTACATAGCCAAGCCAACTGAATCGCCTTTTCTTGACGACAGTAAGTTGTGACCAAGACTTGCTGCGTCGTACGCCTTATCTCTTCATTCCTCACAAAGTCAAGCCACCGCACGCCTAAAATTCTCCGCAGACACCTGTTCTCAAACGTCTCTTCTTACTTACCCATATCTGTAAAAGTGCCCTTGAGGTAGTTTTTTACGAAAATGGCGCTATATAAATTTTACAATTTTTTTTATAATACCCTTCGACTATTCCAACTCTTTGTTAAAATATAAAATAAAATGAAAAGTAAGAATTTATAAAAATATCAATGTTTAAGATATGTAATTAGCTAAGAAAAGCATAAGTGAAACTAAGACCGAGTTATTATTAGTCCAGTATTTCATACGCTAATGTCTAATATATTATTCAAACCTCAAGAACAGTAAAGCATCTGGAGGTGTGAGAAAATGATTAAACTACAAATTATTGGCCCTTAAAACAAGTAATTATTATTACCCTTGACAAACTAAATACGTTTAGAGAATATTAATACATTTGGGGGTTGTTTGAAGCTTTCCCTCACACGATACAACGAGTCATGGGTTAATATCAAGTGGTAGGCACCGTACATCATCCAAATATTCGACGCTCACAGTAAAGACATAATCATAATTTAAAATATAATCATAAATAATTGATCTTAGTACCTTAGTTCTTAACAGCTTAATAAATAATGTTAATAATTATTAATTCACGTTTTAAGTACTACCGCCTGCGCCTTAAACGTATAATTAATCTTTATTACAAGAATAGAAGCTAAAGCTTTCAGTACTTGAAAGTGGTCAGGTCAGGAGTCGGAATAATCGGCGGGTATGTATGAGGAGATGCTTAAATGTAGAAGAGGCAATGATTGTTTACAAAGACAGATTGGCGGTTTTATGTTTATTTAGTTAGTAAGCTTTCATTAGTAAGTACACACCGCTCACTCCTTTCAAGAACGTCATAAATCAAAAAACTTGATTTTTCAGGAGAACGTTTTTATAGTTTAAAAATATAATACAATGTATTAAAAATAAATATCAAACCATTTATTGAACTTTTTACTGTGCAACAGATCTTTTTGGTAAAACCTAAAGGTTTTTTTTCTTTTTAAAAAATATTAAGAATATTTAAAAAAATAATTAAACAATACATTTTCTTCAAAATACAAAAACAACACTTTCAGCCCTATAGCGGGTAAATATTAAGTTAAAAATATGCTGCTCTTGCGGGGAAATAGTACATTTTCTAGGCATTCCGAAAACATGCACAACTGCAAAATGTCGATTTTGATTTATGACGTTCTTGAAAGGAGTGAGCGACATGTATGATAACAAAAGATTAGATATTAAAATAAGTTATATTTAATTAACTAATAGATAGTTGAAAAAAGGTTTATTTAAAGATGTAGAAAGGAGAGTGAATGCTGGGTACATAGTAAATGGCGCTCTAAAATCAGTTACAGCAAATAAACTAAAACAAATCTTTTTTGAGAAAGCCAAACTGGCAGTGCTCAATGGAGTTCAGTTTCCAATCCTAGTGTATGGATTTGAAAGAAGAAGGACGAAAGAAAGAAGAAAGTAGACTGAAAGCAGTAGAAATGCGATCTTTTATAGGAATGTGCGACAAAATGAAGTATTTGAGTGGTAGATAGATATTTGAGTGGTGATAAAACGAAAGAATGCAAAGCTAAGATAAGTATTATCAAATTTTGATACGTTACATTCCAATACGCAAGTTTTTGTACCAGTATATACCTTTAACAGGTGTTTTTACCCATGACAAATTAAAACATGTTTTTTTTTACCGCAGTGACAGCGCTATCTATCGAGAAAAAAAACAACAACACACCCAATAATAATCATTGTTCATGGTGGACGGCGTGGTTCTTAACAGCTGCTGTCACTTCAAACCGCATAGTGAAATAATACATATTTGTATTATGTACTTTTTATTTTTCATTATTTTTCATTTAACCAGACTGAGCGACAGCAACGCCTACCGGGTACAACTGGTTATGAATAAAGGTTAAGTAATTGGTGTCCGCTGCCGTGGTGTAATGGCTAGCGTATTAAGCTATGTGTCGAAGGATCCGGGTTCGAATCCCAAGGGCGGGTTAGAATAAATATTGCTGATTTTACTCTCTAACGTGTATTTAATTATTACCCTGGACTAGTCCCTGAGGCGCAGGAGTGATCACCTTGACAAAACGATCCATATAACTGTGCGTCAATACGCACAGTTATATGGTAAGAGTTTGAAAAAATGTCTTGTTAAAAATGCATATCATTGAAATAAATGTGAATGTCATGAAATAAATAGTGCTGTTAAGTGGTATTACACAACGTGAACGATGAATGATAAAAAGAGTGAAATAAAAGTGTTTTATATTATTTTTTGACATCTCATCAAAGATAAAGAAGAATATGGAAGTCTGGGCATTTGCGGGGCTGGCGACTGTCATAGGCTGGTTTAATTGATCACTTTACGCACGTGTAACATTCACCAATTCTACCCATTATTGACAACCACACCACTCAAATTCTTGGAAGTTAGGAAGGACTTAGAAACCTTGTTCTTGACTCACTAGAACTTCACTAGAGACATCTATTGGTGAGATGTAAAGAAGCTTTTTATTAAGCAGAAACTCTTATATTAGTATGTGAGGTCCGAATCCTGGATTAAAATCACACACATGAGAAACGCCAGAAAATACCATTTTCATTTTTATCATTTAAGCTTATAATTTGACCAGATAATTTACTTATGAAAATAACTCCTGTAATTGGAGATAATCCAGATTTTGTGAACAAGTATTTGGACACACTCAAATGTTTGCTCTAAAGTGTTTGCTCTAAAATAATTCTGAATGGTATATTTATAAAGCTTGTAATAAAGTATTTTAAATAACTGTTCAGTTTTAGAACCCTTTGTCTGTATTCAAGACAGTATGGTCCTTCGACATACCTGTTCTGGTCGGGTCATGTTTACAATCCTCTTAGTACGTTCTCCATTCACAATCTCCAAGTACATGATATTGCAAACCATAGGTCTTGGTTGGAAGCTCACATTTAGCTAAAGTATACTACAACCCTCATCACCTCCACACACTCCCCAAAACCATCATAATAACAATCATTATTCGTATCCCATACAATTTCTCAAACGTATAACTGATTAACTTTGTGTATTATATATTAACGATTAAAATTTTTTTAAGACACTCGATTAATACACCCTTTGGATGATATATTAATTTTGATGAAATCCAATATCTGAAGCGTTAAAAAAACAGTTCGCTCTTCATTTGTATCAGTCAATTTTTGTTTGCCGTTTTTATAAATTCCAAGCTCTCTGCCTGTACATGATTCCCATTATTCCTCTTAATCATCACCACCATTAAATAATTATTAGAGAAAGAAAAAAATCTACATTAATATCAAACATTTTTAATAAAAAAAAATCGTTTTAATTTATAAATTAAAATTAAATTGAGATAACCAAGTAATCAATTAACTAAGCATGCTAAGAAATGGCTACTTTATAGTTTAAATGTGAGTACTGAATAAAAATAATCTATCACACTCGTATATTATAAGACATGCTAAGCTTGAGAACGCCCTTAATCTTCTGATATTGCTTTTACAATATTGAAACAAGTATAATGACAAAATATGTTTATTAAACTTTTAAAAAAGTACACTTATTTTAAGAGCTTGACATCTAAATCATTAAAACTGATGGTTTTTTAAACACCTGCTGTGGGATTTATTATGCTATGGTATTATATTACGACCTACATGTCTAACGACTTATTTCCCTTTTAACATCAGTTTTCGCCATGCTTACATTCTTAATATTCAGGTGTAATGAGTGAATAGTGTCGGGTTGTGGTCCCGTGGTTAGTGTCGCAGACTCTTAAATCAGAGTTTCTCTTGATATCTATTTCTAATAATGAGCCGCTTATGCTCACAGAAATTGTATGAAATTTTAATATTTTTGTTAATAATAAAAACACAAATAATTATATTTAAAAAAAAATTGAAAATCACCGACTTTGTGCCATTTAATAGGCTGATATATATTTTGCAAGATTTAATAATTTCACCTCAAATTGTAAAAAGTGGGCCTTTTATGCTTTAGAACCTATTTTTTACTTCTGGCACCTTATATGCATACATAAATGTAACATGCATACACAAATAAAACACTTATTTTTGTAATACAATTTCTTTTGTTGAATAAAATAACAACTGTATAGTTTTTTTACATACGTTTTATTTGACAAGCGACCGGGTATCATTGTCATACTGGTATTTTATAGAATATTATTATATTGAATATTTTTAAATTAGAATATTATTATATTAATAAAATAACACTGGCAAATAATGATTTCGTTACTGGAATTTTGATGACTGATTTGGACTTTGTCAATCGTTCTTATTCAAAGTCTATATGGTGACAAACTTGTCTCATATCAAGTTTTGATGTTGCAGTCATATTGTTTTTTGTATGGACCCCATACATATGTTGAAACTGCAGTAGTGGTTGGTATCTAGACATGTTTTAGTCCAAGGGATTAAAAAAAGTTATAATACTTACATATTAAAACTTTTTTTGTATGTGCATGCAATAAATTCATTAAAAATCAAATTAGAAACTTCTTCTGCTTATCCTTATCCTCACTCAATGGTGCATAGGGCACTACATCGAATCGACGCAATGTTATCTTGATTGTTACTTACATGGAGGCAAGGTGATCACTCCTGCGCTTCAGGGTTATATTGAATAAATATTTTGGTGTAAAATATTTATTTTAACCCCCCCACCTTGGAAATCAAACCCGGGACCTCCATTACGGTAGGTAAACGCGCTAACCATTAACATCACGGAGGTGGACAAAAAAAATAGAAACAGCCGTTATCATATTTTTTATCTATTTTATTAAGCATTTCTAAAGTAAATTATTATTTCCACCGGGAGTACTAACTTCAGATACGGTTTTTTAATATTTGAAACACGTGCAAAATTAATAAGACACGATTTAAATTATGTGAATGAAGTTATGTTACATAATCGTGAATACGAAATGTTTCTTTTTTTTATACAAATTTTATTATTAAAAATGCTTCCTTGAATATTAAGCAGTAAAAATCACTTTGGGTTCATTTGGAACATGTCAGAAAGATAAAGCCAAGGTCAAACAATTAAATAAATAAGAAAAAAAATATTTTTCACAATGATCGTTTTCTACGTATTGTAATAAATAATCATTGAACTACAGATAAACTCACTTCTTTAGGTCATTTACATTAGAGATATGTATATAAATACATTTATGTATTATATACAAACATTTATTTCACTATGAGACATCATGCTTTGGTACCAAAAATCACTTTAATGCAACGTAGAAACAACGAATTAATTTAATTTTGATTACGTAGTTAATAATATTTTTTACGTAGTTTATTTCGTTTAATTACTTTAAGTACGTACTGCTGAATATTTGTCTGTCTTCAAAGCTAGGTTAGGTTCTAGCTTTAATGCCAAAGGTCTCGGGCTCGATTTCCAGGGGAGTATTCTTTTTACTCTATATTTATTTAATATTGTTTTGACTGATAACCAAAGTGTAGGATTTATCACCTTGCCTTCATATAATAAACGATAAAATTAAAATTGTATCAATTTCATAATGGTGCATAAAGGTGCATAGAACACTTTTATGCACCATTGAGTGCGGATAAGGGTACGAAGTATTAGCAGAAGTAAATATTAAATTTTATAAAATAAAACAACTTTGTTTTAACCACTTTTTATTGGTACACTTTATCCAACCGGTTTCAACAAGAATCTTGTCATCATCAGGGTTTATGTACTAAATTCTAAAACATTGAAATACTCAAAGTTAACTACTTTTCCCTTACCAAAAACTACCACGCACTCCGTACACTATATGAAAATATGATTTAAAAAATATAATTTTAAAAAAATATTTAAAAAACTTTTAAATGTTGTTTTAATTGTGCATTGCGTAGCGAATACGTCAACTAATACGTTAATTTTCTCTCTTAACTGTGTTAATTTCTCAGCTGTTTATTATCTTTAAATTCAGGTAGCATTCGACGTATTTTTTTTTCTTAAAACATTTTTTTTAAGAAAAGAGTTATTAAAAGGTAAGGCCAAAAATTTTTTTTTTCTATTTTATATTTTCTATAAAAACAAAACATATCTAATAAACATTATTTTAAAAAAAATCGGTTTTGGAGAGACGTGTTCCTCTCCAGCGGTCGGTAAATTTACGTTAAATTCTATGTTTGCGATTCAACCCTTAGTTGTATCGATAACGCTTATTTCAGCCTTGCATTCTTTCCTAATTTCGCCATTCGAACATTTATCAAAATAACATCGGATTTCCGAACATTCATCGAAGAGATCGCATTTTGACTGTATTCATTACTCCTTCCTTCTTCTTTTGACAATTCCACGCTTTACTTCGATACATAAGAGTTAGTACCAGGACTCTGTATTCTACTGCCAGTTAAGCTGTCGCTTGAAGGTTCAATTTGTCTTTTGTGTTAAAATCATTTAAGTGAATTTGGTCCAAATTTAAAAAGAATTCAGGCTACTAGAAGAAATATATTTTTTCTAGTCTGAATGACCCTAAAACATAATCTCGTCAGACAGTCGGGGTGTACCCAGTGGACTATTCATTCATGCTTGGTTGTATTCTAAGCCCCACGTATCAGTGTTGACCTTTATCACTCTACCGACATAATTTACAAGAGATAATGGGCCACATCTTTTAACTACTGACGAAAAATACTCAGAAGGATTAAAAGTTAAATATTACCAGTGTCGTTGTGGGTTTTGTAACTTGCTGATAATAAAATAGTGGTTCAACCCATCAATGGTCTATGTAAATTCTAAAATTGTCAAAAATTAAAAAGAACTATTTTCATTTTAATTGAGGTTTTACTTAGTGGTATTTACATACCAAACTAAAATTAAAAATCGATAAATTTTACCACAAAGTCACTGCCGAATCAATTCAAAAACCATTTTCATTTAAAAATTGTTAATGAACAAAACAATTGTCCTTCTCCTTCCTGCAAAATCTATTTGTTTATGCCATTTCCTTTTTTTAATCACTGAATGTTTTTTAATAGTAATTATAACATAAACGTGAAATTATTTAATTGTTTTTTTTAACGCAACTATTTTTGTTAATGTAATGTAATGTTTATTATTGTTAATGTAACTATTGTTTATTATATCATTTTTATATATGTAAAGCTATACAATTTCCGAACAAATGAAATTAAATAAAAAAATAAAACAATATGGTTACTTTAAAAAATATCAAAATACAAATTGAAAAATAAATCGAGAGATTTATAGTTTTTTAATGTTAATTTGACAGTCGACTTAAACTACGCCGCGGCGCCTGCCGTTAAACTTTGGTCTAAAATGAGATAAATGGATAAAATTTTTTTTTGAAGCTATAGACATCTTCATTCAATAGTTTTAATTTAAGTTGAGTGTAATATATTGTAAGCATATTTAGTTATAATCATTTGTTTATCAATATTGATCCCAAAAGCACATAAAAACATGATGAAGTAAACACTGGAATTACTCATAACACGTTGACAAGTAGAAGACGTAAATTTTGCATTTGTCGTTTGTTTTGTTAATGTATTTGATTTCTATACGAAACCCTTTGACAATAAAGGGTTTGTAATAAAAGACAATAATTAGGGTTTGGCCGCCATTTTAACTACAGGGGGATTAAACGGATACGATACAGACTCTTTATGTTGTATTAAATTTCCATCGCGCGAATCTTATTATACTAATGTGTACAAAATAAGACTCAAGCGACAATGTTATTTGAAAAAATGAGGAATTATTATGTTTGTCACATTTCACAGGGGTGATGGAATCGGATGTATATACTTGAATGAGGTCTCGGGGTCAATTCTTTAAAAAATATTTTAAATGGTATATATATAGGTGGATTATTTGAGACTCAAATTACATACATCAAAATATTAGAATGTAATTTATTTATTTGACTTATTTGGATGTTATATAGCTTGTACAAAAAAATATTTAGGTTTAGAATGATAAAAATCAATTAAATAATTCCATATATATGTATGTTATAAATACTGTTGTATGTGTGTGTATTAAGAGAGAAAAAAAGGAAAAGGGTGGGTGTGTGTGAGTGTGTGTATGTATGTATGTATGTAAGTGTGTGTGTGTGTGTGTGTGTGTGTGTATGTGTAATAAAAGGGTAAGGGTATGGTATAAAATGGAATATGCAGGAAGGAGGAGTGATAAGTTGAATCAAATAACGATAATTGCATCTGAAGTATCAAAAGTTCGATTATTGTAAAATAAAACACTTATTTTATACCACTTGAGTTTTATATTTCATTACTAGTTTCATAGAAACGAGTGGTAAAAAATATAAACTCAAGTTGTATGAAACAAGTTTTATATTCTTAAAATGATGAAAATATTAATGAAGCCTTTAAAGTGATGTCGAAATTGGTACCTAAGTAAGAAATCAGAAATAATTCCAACAATTACATTTAAGGGTTCGTACTCCATTAAACATGATTTATAAAAGAGGGGTTATTTCTTTTGATCGCCTTTGCGCCGGTTTCAATTTCATATTTGAATGAAATGTGTTCAAATACTAGTTTAAATTATCTCGTTTTGTTAAACCATCGAGATGAAGTTTTATAAGAACCTTAAGAGCTTTCGCTTACGACACACTAAGTCAGAATAATTTTATCTCGACAACATTCAATGACAGTGTTCGTGAAGGTTGTCTCGAACATTTATTCAAAACGTAACGGAAATTACAAAAGCTCTTAAACAAGCCCCGTTTAATGTTCGCTCTTTATATTTTCTCGTGAATGGGAAGAGTTTGTTGTCCATTATCTGTTACGGAGACAACAGTTTGCGGATATATGTGTAAGTAAATACGATGAGGAAATTTACGTACATTCCGACAAGTAAATAAAGCTGTTTGCTCGACGGGGCTGTAATAAATCATATATCGCACAAATATTATGCTTCATAAATCACACTACCTGTGAATTTTAAACTTAGCAGCAAAAAGGCAAAACAGCACAGTTTATTTAAATGTTTTTTACTGTCATTTCTCCGTGGAACTGCATTTTATATAAAAAAAACAAGTTCATAGTTTTTTCCACATAAATTTTATACGACCAGTGACTAGGTCTTGTCATTACCGACATCATCAGACTGATGGGAGACGTATATGTTTTTTAAAAAAAAGGCCATGTTTCAAAATTGAAAACCATAATTTAATATAAAATTATTATTATCTGACAGAAAAAATCTGTCAAAAAACATATTTGTAGATAAAAAATACTATTGTAGATAAAAATACCACTAGTTAAATATGTACTAAAATATCGAATGACGGACATTAATCTCTTTTTTTAGTTATCACAAACTAACTCACAAATTAATATGAGATTAACCAATTAGAACAGCTATCAATGACAGTGTGAGTATTTAACAAACATACTTTTATGCAAATTTTGTATTGTTTTTAGATGCTATCTTTCTCTCTCTACTCACGCATTAAGCCTCTCTTATTTTTTTAAAAGAAATTTCACTATCATCGTGTGTTCTATTTTTTTGTGTTTGTGTTTCTGCCATACGAGCCTTAGAGGCTTGTTTACTTCACCTTAAGATTCGAATAAAGATAAATAAATAAATAAAAATTTCAACAAATAATATAAAACAAAAATACCTGAAATATAAATATATATTTAAAGATAGTTCAATTGATATATTGAAAAAAATATTATGTAGTATATGGCATGTACTCAATTTGAGCGACGTCTTTTTTTATCGGAATTTTTTTTTACGCTTATTGACGAAAAATTCGTTTGGCCTTATCGAGAACCCGTATTTTCTTAAAATCGTAGTAAATTCATATTACGGTCTTGTTAATCGACTCAATCCCCCATGAAACGAAAAGCTCCGGCTATTATGAAAGCCTCTCCTTAAAAATGGCTTTCATTTAATAGGAGCCTGAGATTTTAACGGAAATCGAGACGATTTCGTAAATTTTGATGACAACTGATTTTTTTATCGTTCTCCTTCTGGAATTTCAATTTTCTGCTCTCGAATTATCAAGTAAAAGAAAGTGATGATTTTTTCTTCTTCTTCTTCTAACCCTTATCCGCACCCAAGGGTGCATAGGGCACTGCATCATATTGACGCATTGCTATCTTGATCGTTAACAGATGATGCAAGGTGATCACTACTGCGAGACCAGTCCAGGGTAATATAAAATAAATATTAGAGTGTTCAATAACTAAATTTTATTTTTACCCCCCATAGGAATCGAACCCAGGACCACCAGCATGGCAGCTAAACAAGCTAACCATTACACCACGGAGGTGGAGGTGGATTTTTTCGAGAAAGTCGATATTTTCATAACTTATTTGGAAATTTATAAAAAATACATTATTATTAACAATACAACATAATTTTGTCGATTTGAAAAATCGATGTATGACAGAATTAAAAATGAAGTAAGAAAAGAAAGTAAAGCTAAATAAGGAATAATTTCAAGTTTGAAGAAAGCTCCTTTAATGTGGTTTGGCCATAGGATCGAATGGATGACTCGAGAATGACCAAGAGAGTATATTTTACAAATGTGAATGGGAGAATAAATAATATTAGTGTAGAGGAAGCTAGGAGTGTGCGTCAGGGCAGACTAGTGTGGCATTCTATCCACTCTGTCTACCCTTCAGGGAAACAGCGTGTTAGTAGAAGTAGTTTCTTTTTGAAAAATATTGTAAGATTTCTAAAATATATTTTTTTATTAAATTCTAAGTCTACCCGATCATGCGTTGATGTGGTTCAGTAAAATGGAAAAATAAATAGAAACACATATTTTTAACAGTTTTGATTTCGTAATGCTTGTTAAATAATGAAAATATTAAAAATCTTTTAAATAACTTGCATTCGAAGAAATTAAATTTAAGAATGCTTAGAAATTAAAATTAAAGCAGGAGCTATCAAGAAGCACGTTGCTTGTCATGAGTTTAGTATTACGCATGTTGCATGACTTTCAACAGATGGCGCTGCCATTTTAGTAAAAAAACTTTTTGGAAAATAACATTAAAAATGATTGTTGACAGTAGCTGCCAAGAAGCACGTTATCCGCCATGAAAAAAAAGTGTATTTGATTTTTACTTTCAATAGATGGCGTTTTACATTATGGTTAAATAAAATAGCTTACAGGTACATAAAAACACGCGCATATTTGAATATAACGTTTTGTAAACGTTTCAAAGCAATCGATGAATAACGTTAGGAGATTTCAGATTTGGAACAAGCGAACATTTACGTTTTTTACATACACTAGAAGAAAGAAAAAAGGAATAAAGCTTTCCATTTAGTCTTTTAATTTATGCCTCGTAACCAAATTCCAGAGTGCTTTGCAACGCGAACTTAAAACTTGTAGATTTATCGTTAGCACGAGTATACTCTGTTAGTTCCTGTATAACTCGTTTTAACGGAGTCATTGATGTCTTCTTTACACGTATAAATCTTGGCTCCTTACATTATTTGTAAATAGAATTTATTTGTAACATCCCTTGTTAGAATCGGCTTCGTAATAAAGCAACATAAATCTACCCTCTTAATGACATCCCTTGTTCGTGCAACTAACTAAATTGATATTTATTTTTCTTTTCTCAAACAGTTTCAGCATAATGTTATAGAGCGTTTACTGCTGTAAAGATGCAGGACTTCTTATGAATATTAATAACCCGAAGGCAGGTAGTGTAGGGGAAATTTTCATTTTAAAATTGTGTGTTTTGAAAACGTAACAAATTCATTCTCGTTAAATCGAAATGACTGTCCTGCGAGGAATATAAAGAAAATATTTTTCATTTTTGACATCTCGACATAGATGAAGAAAGATATGAAAGTTTGGGCATTTATAGAGCTTACGACCTATCTTAGGCTGGTTAAATGATCACTTCCGACAATTTGCAACATTAACTACGTGTAACATTCACAATGTTACACGTGCGTAAAGTGATCACTTAACCAGCCCATGATAGGTCGTAAGCCCTGTAAACGACTTTCATTTCTTCTTCATCTGTGTTGAGATGTCGAAAATGTAAAATAACTCCTATGTTGAGAAACTCAGATTTGTAAACAAGTATTTGGACGAACTTAAAATGTTGTGAATAATATTATCCAATGCTGTGTGGTATGTTTATCATTTAATAAATGTAACGATAAATTTAATTTTTACAGTAACTAGCTGGTTACATTAATAATGAGAAATTAAAGAAATAAGTAAACTAGTTCATTAATTGATTTCGCAGTCACAATGCAGTAACATTAATCCATTTTTAATTTAATTTTACTTGGTACGTACCACTATTTCTTAAAATATGTTATGACACGTGCTTCAATGCATTTTGATTATATACGGTATTTAGAAATCATGTGGAATCCATCGAAACACGTGTCACAATAGATTGTAATAAATCATGGTATTTACTTTTCACCTCCCACAGTCCTAACTGAACTAACTAACTAACCAACCATCACGCCGCTTCCCCGCAGGGGTAGGCAGAGAGAATCGAACGCCACACCACTCTGTCTTTGCAAACATTCTTTGCCTCTTCTACATTCATGCATCTCCTCATACATATATATATATATATATATATATATATATATATATATATATATATATATATATATATATATATATGTATATATATATAAATATATATACATATATATATATATATATATATATATATATATATATATATATATATATATATATATATATATATATATATATATATATATATATATATATATATATATATATATATATATATATATATATTTATATAAATATATATATATATATATATATATATATATATATATATATAAATATAGATATATATATATATATATATATATATATATATATATATATATATATATACATATATATATATATATATATATATATATATATATATATATATATATATATATATAATAAATTAACTCTAGTAAAAACAAAGAGTGATGCTTTGCGCTGAAAATTTTCAGCTGTATTTCATGGAACATCTAAAGTTAGACCTGAAGTCAGACTGAAAACAAGAAGACGCCAAGCGCGCTCCGCTTCGCCGCCCGATGGTAGCGTCGCGACGTCGTATATTTGTTCTGCGGTGACTCCGGGATTTATTAGCAAATTAAAGTGACCTCCCCAATGCAAATTACAAAGGAAACAACCTTAATCGAATTCTGGTGGTTTTGGCTTTTAACAATAGCCATTTGGATACAATTACCTGCTTCTAGACCGTCATCACTTTTTGGTGGTCGAAAAATATTTAGGGTTCTGCTGGATGATTTGGGTTTGCTGATCTAGTGGAGGAATTTAGAGTTAAACTCGAGGTGATTATTTCGTTTGTTTGCGATAAAATATTTTTTTATAATTATTTTCATTATAAAACGTATTATCTGAATTGTATGTTAAGTATTTAAAAAAAATTCGTTTAAATTGAATACTACTCTTTTTTAATTTAAATATTAAAATAAATAATACAATGTATATTTTTTGTGTACCCCTTGACGTAACTTACGTTACTTAAGTTCACTATGCACTCTTCCAAGGGTACTATTGATGTAACGAAAAAAATATAATAAATAAGGCGGGATGAAAACAAAATGATTTTTTTTTAAATGAATAATTTAATTATTTTTACCAGATTTTTATTGACATACATTGATCAAAAATATTGTTTATCTCAAATAGAGATTTTTAAATCATTGCTATGAAAATATAAAATTCTGTACGGCTGTTCTTGTGTTACGCACATGATTTTTTTTACATGAATATGTAAAAAGAAAAATGGGTGATTGAACCGGCACCCACACCCGCACCTATACCAGCACCCACACTAGCACCTACACCCGCACCCACACTCGCACCCACACCCGCACCCACACTAGCACCTATACCCGCACCCACACTGGCACCCAAACCCGTAGCACATCCACACCCGCACCCACACACACCCACACCCCCTTACACCACACCCTTCCTCACACACACACCCATACCATATGTATGTGTGTGTGTGTGATTTAAAAAAAATTGTGACACCTGTAGCTGTCAATTTTCAGCACATTTTACTACTCGTATTCGAACGTTCCGTCTCAGTTAGTAGCGAGTTTGTATCTGAACCAAATAATAAAAAAAACATGGCATTAAATTGTGCGGAAAAGGACTAAAGAAGGACGGACAGAGCACTTAATTGAAATAAAGTGTTGTGAGATGGAAAGGTCTCGCTAACACAATACACTTTTTTACCGGTTCGTTCGAGTAAACGTGAGTGAGAAATGAGAATAGATGATGCCACTGAATTATAAATATAGCGACATTCTAGCTACAGCAATCCTTTTAACTGGTAATGGCCGCTTTGCGAGTAAGCGAGTAAAACCAACACTGTCATTCCCCTACAATATCAACGGTGAGTCGCAAAAACGCTATTTCGTAAAAAAATTCACACTAGAACAACCTTTGACATACCAAAAACCTTGCTGAAAATCATATATCGTGATTTATTTAGAAATATTGGTAATTGTTACCCGAAAAAAATATTACATGACAGTGAAAAATTCACGTAGACAAACGGGAATGTATTCGTGCGTAAATTGTTTCGTTTTGTGATGCTTCGATGAAAGTATTGATTTTATGTATATCCAAATATAATATTTAATTGCATTATAACTGGCAAAAAGATGTTCGTCTAAATATTTTATTTTATTTACATATTTTACTATCTCACTCCTTTCAAACACGTCATATATAAAAAAAACTTGATTTTTCAGGAGATGGTTTTTAAAATTTCAAAATTTAGTAAAATGTTTCAAAAATAAATATCAAGCCACTTATTGAATTTTTTACTATGCAATATATCTTTTTAGGTAAGACCTGAATGTTTTTTCTCCGTTTGAAAAAAAAATTAAACAATACATTTTCCTAAAAATGCATAAACAACACTTTCTGCCTTGTAGTGGGTAAATAATAAGTTCAATATATGCCGCTTTTCCTGGGATAAAGTACATTTTCTGGGCATTTCGAAAACATGCACAACTGAAAATTGACGATTTTCGATATATGACGTTGTTGAAAGGAGTGAGCGATATGACTACAAAGTGACTCAATTCCCATATATTTCGACAACAGTGTCGTCACATAATTGAACGATTATTCATGATTCAATTATTATAATTATTTAAAAATATAATATATGGATGAATATATAGTTACGAATGTCTTCTTACACAAGTTAAATGTACTTTTTTATTAAGACATTATAATGATAAGATCTCTTACACAGGAGGAATATAACTTAAGAAATGGCGTTTATTGTCTAGACTTCGAGACAAATAAATCACACATTTTATTTATCTGGCTCTATAAGCGACTTAGAGATATCTTTAGGGCTAACTTTTGAATCATTAAATTACAAGTTCAATTTCAAATATTAATCTTTGAAAATTAATAATGTTTTCAAACAATACATATTGTTCAAATGTGGCATAATAATTTTATATTGATTTGGTAATTTATACTCGAAAAGTGTCAGGTTGTGATCCCGTGGTTAGTGTCGCGGACTCTTTAGTAAGAGTTTCTCAGTTCGAACCCACAATTTGATACCTATTTCTAATAATGAGCCGCTTAGGCTCACAAAATTAGTATGAAATTGAAATATTTGTGTAAATAATAAAAACACAAATGTTACTCTTTTTTTTAAAAAAAATAAATGAAAAAGACTTGGTACGATCAGATTAATCAGAACCTAGAATCTAGCGGTGTCAAAAGTCTGCGTAATCGGAGGGCATGGATGACTAGATGTATGGATGTGAAGGAGGCTAGGAGTGTATGTCAGGACAGAAGAGTGTGGCGTTCCATCCTCTCAGCCTACCCCTGCGAGGAAACAGCGTGATGGTAGTAGTAGTAGTAGTAGTAGTTTAAATTATTTTATAGTGTAGTATAATTAAGTGAGCAATACGATTATAGAAATATGTCAATACGATACTTTAAAAAAAAATCGTTTAATCAAAAACGAAGTAAATTAAAAAAAACAACGATACTGATATCGTTTTGTATTGCAATATGAACTGTAAAAAATTGGAAATAAGTCATGTTTATTGCACTTGGCTACTATATATGTAGATATAAGATGTTTTCTCCGGACTACGACGAATTTTGCAAAATGACTTTGGTAAATAGATATTTTTGTTTATAATGTAGAAAGAAAAATACAAGAGTAATAACATTTAATAGAAACCTTACATATTAAGTGCGTTTTATGGAAGTTTAGCAGCGTTATTACGTTGGAAATGTCAACAACGTGGTAACCTAAAAATAGAAAAATTAACTATTTTATTTTTTGTCATACCCTACATATTGACCCTACATGAAAGCCTACATATTAAGTGCGTTTTATGGAAGTTTAACAGCGTTATTACGTTGGAAATGTCAACAACGTGGTAATCTATAAATAGAAAAATTAATTATTTTATTTTTTGTCATCTCAACATAGATGAAGAAGAATATGGAGGTCTGGACATTCATGAGGCTTACGACCGTCATACGGGTAACATTCACCAATTCTACCCATGATTGACAACCACACTATTTTTTGACATCTCATCAAAGATAAAGATCAATATGGAAGTCTGGGCATTTACGGGGCTGACGACCGTCATAGGCTGGTTAAAGTGATCACTTTAACCACTTTAACTTTAGTCAGCCCCGTAAATGCCCAGACTTCCATATTCTTCTTCATCTTTGATGAGATGTCAAAAAATAATATAAAAATTAACTACTGTAATTGGAGATAATCCAGATTTGTGAACAAGTATTTGGACACACTCAAAATGTTGTAGACAACCACACTACTCAAATTCTTGGAACTTCTAAATATATATATATATGTATATATTGTTTTAATTCTTTTTTACCCATGTTGAGATGTCTTTTTTTTAACAATTACTATAATTAGAGATAATCCAGTTTTGTGAACTAGTATTTTTGACACACTCAAAATTAATTGTACATTTTATTATGATGATGAAAACGATTGTGTAAGGGTGCCATTTCGGATAAAGTTTCGTCATTCTCAGTCATTACAAATTACACTGACCGCTAGTTACGGGTTAGACGGCAGCGATGAGGCTCAGTCTATCATCACACATGACAGTGGGACGGGCAACCTTTTGCGATAAAGTTTCGCTTCATCATCGAGCTTAACTACTTAAACTACAAACCGTACACATGAAAACTTTCTCTTCCACATGTCTGTTCACTCTACAGGGTGATAGTATTTATTTCGAGTAACAGCTGTTTCCAACGCATATGGCCACCACGCTGGAAAGCCCAGAGCCGGCAAACAATATTTATAAATTATTGTAACCCAATTTATTCACAATTTTTTATAGATAGATTACAAATAATAAGTTCTTAATGTTATTTCTATACTTCTATTTTTAAAACTTGGTTAACAAAAATGGAAGAAAAATGTTTCGGGTTGTGGTCCCGTGGTTAGTGTCGCGGACTCTTAAGTCAGATTTCTCGGTTCGAACCCTCTCTACCACAATTTGATACCTATTTCTAATAGTAACTTTTTTATGGCTAAAGTATCTCTTAGAGCCATTGTCGTACAGAAGATCGTTTAACCTGAAATAGTATTTCCATAAAACATTAAAATTTGAAATGTAAGGTGAGTTATGAGGAATTTAATAAAACGTTACTGAATTTCGTGTTGAAATTATAAGGTGTCCGGAAAATCTTGACCCTTAAATAAAATTCATTGTGTAATTAATTTAATTAATAGCCTCGTTTTTTTTTTAGCTGCAGAAAAATTTAACTATTTTTATTACTTCTGTAAAACAACAAAGAAATAAGTAATTTTGTGGAAAAATTATATGAAATTGAAAATTGTTTGTTTTATATTTAATTTGACCAGAAATTTTATTTCGGCGTTACCAACATCACCAAACTGCTAATGACGATAATGTTGGTAACAACAAAATCAGGTTACTAAACATATATAAAATAAAATGTATTTATAAATATTATATATGAATTATTTGAATTTTCTTTAAAGTTTCATGGGTATCACTTAAACCTGCTTATGACAGACTGGCGCTATGGCATAGTTGGGTAGGCTCTCGACTATGAAACTGGCGTCGCGGATTCGATTCCCGCCAATTGCAAAATGAATTCAAGATATATTTATTTTCAATTTTGTCTGGGTGTTTGTGACGTATTTTTCACTTAATTTTCATTTAATTTACATATTTGCACTATTCTGCCTACAAACAAGCCAGGAAATAGATTATTTTACTGGTTATTCTTTAAAAAATATATAAATAAAAAATTCTAAGCGGAGTGACCCACATTTGTGAACTAGGATTTAGACACAACCAAAATGCTTTGAAATTAATTTCATTCAAATCGCTGATTATTTTTTTAAACTCTTATTTAGGTTCATCCTGTTATAACACTGTGAATGAGAACTAATCATGTTCAAATTGCTAGTGAAAACTTTAGATGAAGTTAAAATTGCATTCCTTGCAAAATGATTTTAGTTGAACAACTAGAAAAGTTTTCGATCGAATATAAAAGTAGGTTAACTCGCACAACACAAATGTGAGCAAACTTGAAAGTAAATGTTCGGATTTGGGTTAAATTTTACTTATGAAAGTTTATTGTGTTTGAACTTTCAAAAACCTTTTTCATTTAAATAGGAGTCTTTCGTTTTAACTTTTAATGAGGTTCAGTTCTTTTTAATTAGAATTTCTGTATTCAGGTTATAAAGGCGTTGTTTGTGGCCGGGTAATTTAAAAATAAATAAAAGGAAAATTAATGAAAAAGAATTTTGTTTTTTCATGTTTGTTATTACAAAAATTATCAAAATCACAAAAGTAAAGCTTAGTTTATTTAACAAATAATATAACTAGATCATATTGTAATAAAATGGCTTCTATCTCAAATGTTTAGTAGTAGAAAAGCTTTTTTTAGCTCAGGTTTAGGTAGGCAGAAAGAAAAGAATACCACATTCAGAACATAAATTCATCTCCTCATACATTAATTTAATTTAACCATATCCGCTCCCTAAGTGGACCATATGGAGTCCACAAACTGTCTCCAGGCTTATCAGCTGCCAGCTGCTTTGCATCCTCCCAAGTCAGATCTACGTCCCGAAGTTCTGACGAGAACTGCCGACTAATTGACAGCAGTGGTCGTCCTAGGCGGCACTAACCTGATGCATTGTAAATGAGGCAAGCTTGATTAAGGCTCTCAGGAGGCATGCGGAGTGCATGGCAATACTCCTACAAATATATCTCCTTATACATAACCATCGATATACCAAATCCTGACTAGACCACATTTCAGTGTTTGAAATACTTCACAATGCCAAATTTTCCTCAGTCTTTCTTTCTCTACTTACATTACCAACCACATTCACCTGATAAATATTTTTTTTTTTTCATTCATTTGACTTACATTCCTAAACCATCTCAGCACACCTTTCGTAATACATAAAGTGATCGAATAAATAATAATTTGATAATAAATTAATTGTTTGGTAATATTATTTCATTTTTACTTTAATCTGAACCCGAGGTTCATAGAAAACCGCATCAAATTGATGCTGTGTTACCTTGAATATAAATTGTATGAAAGCGAAATCATTTATCTTGCATATTCAGGTTCTTGGATTCAGACGTAAAAAATGTATTTGAAATAATATAGATAATATAAATGAAGCAGCTCAAGATGTAGGGCATCATTGCTATATATTTAAGGAGCAAAAGATCATCATTGCATCATTGCTATATGTTTAAGAAGCAAAAAAGGCACCAAATAATATGGTAATAAAAAAAGCAGCACTCACTAGAGCACTCAAGGTTTCATACCCATTCTGGTATATGTATTCATTGATGACATTGATACTTAAGATATGTGTATAAATGTACGATTTAAAAAAATCTAAAACTGTAAAAAGCTGAAAGCAGTTTCTCATCTGATGTGAAGATTATTAAATTATTGCAGAGTCAAGAGTTCTCTGTTCGTTGGGGGGTGCACAGTGCCATTTATCAGTACTAACTGCACAATCCTAGAGAAACCCGCCCCTTAACCTACATAGGAACCGAAATTTAATCAAATTGGCGTTTTTGCTTATTTCCAACACACAAATGAAATCCACGGAAAATGGAGGTAGGTACGTGCAAGTATTGATAAATTTGTCGATATTATAAAATTTGTATGCATGTATCTACATAAAATTAATCGGTTTATATTTTTACAATACATAGGTATTTTTACTACCTTCCATACGGATATGTAACCATTCGAGTTCCTACATATGTAGTTATTAGTAACATATATTTCTACGTATTTATATTATGAGTATATTAGATTATATGAGTATATATGATTAGAGTCTGCACTTTTTAGGGTTAATGTATTGGTATTTGGCAGTCTTAAGTGATCACCTTACATAATTATGTAACGTTTACCATTCTGCTCGTATTTAAACATTACTAAGGTAGAATTTATGGGTAGAATTGGTGAATGTTACACGTGTGTAAAGTGATCTCTTAAACCAGCCTATGACGGTCGTAAGCCCCGTAAATGCCCAGACTTCCATATTCTTCTTCATCTTTGATGAGATGTCAAAAAATAATATTACTAAGGTAATTTCGTCCCCGAACCTAATTTAGTCCCCATCTTACTTTTTTTGTTAAAGCAATTTTTATGAAAAAAGTAACAAAGTTAGCGGGTTTTTGATGATTTAAATGAATAAAGGAACGTTCAACCTAAATTTGACGTTTATTTATGACTTTATTCATGATATTTATTTTTTATTAATATTTTACGAAAAGGGGACGGTATTTGGCAACTTTACCTTACTGCATTAATTTTTAAATCATTATAACGCGCATTATGTTAAAGATTCCTTTTGGAAACTTGAGAAAGTTTTGATAGATGCGGAATTCTGTTGAGAGTTTTTAAAGTATAAAGTTTTCTCTAAATCAGCCACATGCCAGTTGTAAGTACCAAAATGCTAAGATTTAAATCTCCTTTTGTATAAAAAAAATAGATGCCTCTGTTTAGACGACCAAAATTGTTTTATAAATTGACATATCATCCGTTAGGTCAAAAATCCAGATTAAATTTAAATTATTAATACAAAATTGTTTATTTCTAACTTAATATAAGTATATATATAAAAAGAGTCATGTACTCCAACAGCCAACCAAATCCAAGCTCTTGCTGGTTGTTGAGGTTAAGAAATATTGTAAATATGAAGAAATAAAATATTTTTTTTCTATAAAACAATTAATGGAATAGATAGCTAAATAAAAAAAGTTTTAAAAAATAATTGACATGCACACTTTAATGGAGACTTTAAGAAATTGATTGGACATTTTTTACCCGGATGCATCTGTTCCTTCGTTAATACCTGCCAGTCGCAAGAACCAGGGGTAGTTAGAAGAAATTACTTGCGGATAGCAATTCAATTATCCAGATAACAGAGATAGAGATCACCCCCTCGGGTACCTCAGGGGTTGGCATAGGGCCAGCCATTCTCCCCACAAAGATCTGTGTACCTCGGCACCTTTAATTTTACAGGGATGGTGTAATATGAAATTAAAAATTAATTTTAAAAGGCGTAGAAGATTTTTACCGTTATTCGATTTAAACGAAAACTTGATGAAAATATTTTTAATGACTTGTATGAACAGATTTATAATGATAATATTAAAATAATTTTCTATTATTTGATAATTTATGTAGTGTGCGAGTGTTATCTTGTTCTTTAAATCTTTATAAAATAAAACTCACACTTTTTTACAGACCAATTTTATTTTTGGTCCATTTTTTTCCAACGGTTTAGATAAACACCTTGTCTTTTTCATGGACGGATATGTACCAAGCTTTAAAATGAAAAATATTCAAAGTTATAAATATTGTTAAGTCTTAAGTTAAGTAAATATCTATCCCTGAAAATTAAAAAGTGCTTGTCGAAACCAGTTGAACAAAAGTAACTAAAATAAAAGTGGTTAAATAAAAGTTTGAGTTATATTTTATAAACTTTGTAAAATAAAACTACTTTGTTTTAAACCACTTTTTTACCGTTATTCGATTTAAACATTCCTCCCCTCGTCCACGATCATGCATCTCCTCATTTATACCCGTCGATTGTTTCGACTCCTTACCTGACCGCTTTAAAAAAATATATATTGTAAAAACTAAAAGTTTATTTTTATTACCAACGCTTTATCCGTATTTAAAGTTTGGCTATTAAGATAATGAAGAGCTTCTTAAGAAATTATTTAAAAAAATAAATACCATCTGACGAGCATTTAACCAAAGAGTCCTTCATCGTTTTGTGGATTAAATGGATTATTTTTAGGAGACGTTTCTGGTATCTCCTGTCACTTCACTATGAGTTCAAAAATTTTAAGAAATTTCTCAAGTTCATAAGCACATTGAAATGTTTCCCTTTTAAATACTTAAAGTATCTAAAATTTCGGCTAATTTAACCAGAGAATTAAAATATTACTAAAACACTAAAGATACCTTGAATATTCAATTCTAATATTTTTTGTGGGATTCATAAAATAATAAAATATGAATATTTGAGTCTAGGTAGTCGATTGAAAAGAAGAGATAACGCGTTAACTAGGTAGTGTAGACGATTTTAACGCTGATTCTGGACTTTATTTTTTACGACTTTTTGAAGTTGAAGTTGTTTATGGGTATTTTTGGGGAATAATATCATTTCATTAATTGATTCGGTAGTCACGTTTTAAATTTCAGTTTTACCTAATAAAAACCTCTATTTCTTAAAATGTATTATGACACGGGTTTCGATACATTCCACATCATTTTTATATACGATGCATTCGAATACGGTGTTTGAAAATGATGCGGAATGCATCAAAACACGTGCCAGAATAAATTTTAGGAAACAGTATTTAATAAGTAAAATTTTAATTAAAAATATAGATTTTTATTACAAAGTGATTGCCGAATCAAAGGAATGTAATTTCAATAAATTACATTCCTTTATTATTTCTTTGTTTTTAATTCTGCCACACAATGATTTTTCACACATTCATAAAGTTTATTTTATTATAGTTGAAATAAACTGTCATACGGTGTTTGAAAATAATGCGGAATGCATTGAAACACAAGTCATAGTAGATTTTAAGAATAAGTGGTATTTACTAAGTAAAACATTAATTAAAAATTGAATAAACTGGTTTACAAGGTCTGTAGTAGCACTAAACTACCGCCTAAAGTTCCGCCTTTAGTAGAATTTACCGCCTACTCACAAACTGCATACCTCTTCAAATAAGAAAAGCTGCCTTTCGAGCACTCGGTGGACGTTAGTGTGTTTGTATGCACCACCAGATTTCATTATGGGTACATTTAAATACTGAGAACAGTACGAAGACGTTAATAGATTTCTTAGAATCTCTGTGTTCAAAGATCTCTTAGGTCACGTGACAATTCTGGCAGCAATATATTTTACATATTTGCTTGTTATCTTGCGTACATCGTGAAATATCATTTGCATATGATTTTAGCAACAAAATTATTTTGAGTTGAAATATTTTTTTTTCCATAGCCAGTTATTAATAAAGCACAATTATATTTAATATCCACAACATTTTGCGTGTGTCGAAATCTTCGTCTTCAAACCCTTATTTACACCCTTATGGTGCATAGGGTACTGCATCATACAAACATAGTGTTGTCATGAAGGAAAGTCCTACGCTACAGGCACCAGTCTAGGGTTATGTTGAATAAATATTAGAGTGAAAAAATTTCCCCCCCCCCCCTGGCAATCAAACCCGGGACCTCCAGGATGGTAACCAAGCATTCTAAACATTACACTATGGTGTCGAAGTACTTGTTAATAAATCAGTGTTAATCTACTTTTTCAACTTGTCAAAAAGCAAAATAAAAACACTTTTTTCATTTATTTTTGCTACTGAATCTATCATATCGTTTCCGATCAGGAAAAAGTCACTAAAAAGTCAACAAACGTTGTAGTGACATTCTACACCTTCTCAAATAATATTTCTACTCAAAATAATTAATTTTAGTTGATGATAACGCGTTGTGAGTCATAAAAAACTATATATTTTTAAAGTCCATTTTTAAATAACCTGAAATCGGTTTTCAAAACCTTGGGATTAAAATTAAAAAAAAAAATCATTAATTCATTCGAATCCTTACCTGCACCCCAATGATACATGGGACACTGCATCATATAAATGCAGTGTTATCTTGATCGTTAAAACACGAAGTAAAGGTGATCAACCCTCCGCTTCAGGTACCAGTCCAGGGTAATATTGAAAAAATATTAGGGTGAAAAAATCACTTATATTTATAAAACCCCCTCTGGGAATCGAACCCGAGACCTCCAGAACGGAAGCCGAGCGCTCTGACCATTACACTACGGAGGCGGACAAAATAAAAAATAAATTAAATATAATAAATTCGTCTTCATTGTAGTTTCTGCGCTCAAATAAATTATGTATTTTTTACTTAATTAATATTATTTCTCAATTCACAAATTCAAAAAAAAATCCGACGAATGTTTTAGCGGTAAATATTGCAAAAGGAATCTTAATAGGTTTAAATTCAAAACGTACAAAAATTAAACGACTGCAGAGATTTTTTTTATTACTAATGATGCTGTAAGAGCTTCATTCATTCGTTTTCTTTAATAGTCGTTTAATGCGATAATATTCATGGCGAGAATGAGGGTAAGCTTTGAAGGAGCTTTGAGCATCAAAAGTTAGCGAACGAGCTTTCATCAAGATGTCAGTGGAATGAGTGGAGCTTTATTATATGGCGACAGTGGTTCTTTGTAATTAAAAGCCTCAGACATCCCCAGTCCGGCGAGGAGTAAGACAATGCTCTGTTTGTCTTTCGAATCCTTCATATTCAGACGCTTTCAACAAGGCTTTTTTTTGTTTTCATTTTAGCGTGACGGTGAACTTACAAACACGAACAGTCCCAGAAAAAATGCATTTTTACAAAAAAAATAAAGCACGGTGCAAAACTTGGTTAATATAATATGCGATTGAAAACTAGAATTTTTTTAATAAGACCACCTCCGTAGTGTAAAGGTTACTACATTGGCTACCATACTGGGGGTCCCGGGTTCAATTCCAAGTGAGGGAGAAAATTAGGATGGGTTTTTTCACAATAATATTTTTTTTACCCTGGAATAGCACCAAAGCGCAGGACAGATCATGATGTCTTTATATAATAAACGATCGAATAAAAATTGCGTCAATTTGATGCAGTCCCCTATGCAACATAGGGTCAGTACTAGTAGTTAATTAGTGAAACTGCCAAGAAAATATTTTCTATGGATGCAGAATGCGGAAGTTATAGAAGTCTGAGGAAATTGTCATTTTAGCGCATGGACTGGTTTAAAGACAAGTTTCAATATGTTAGCAAAATGTGGTGTAAAGTTTTATTATTTATATTCATCTCCGCAATGAAGAAATAAATTCAACTTTTAATCTTATTTTTTGAAAACAGATTTATTTTATAAAGTGAACATAATGTTCTTTTTTTAAACGCATATTGATGTTTTTCTAAAATGATACATGTTGAATTAACTTGGGCACAAAAATAATATAATGATTTTTTCAGGGAAAATGTGATCGTGAATTCCTAAAAACATAACAGTCCATTTTGGAATTCGGTCCATGTATGTCCATATGTTCATACTCAATGTACAATCGGTAATATAGGTAGCGAGAATCGTGTAAATAAGAGCTTTATATGAGTAACTAATATAAACTATTTTATTTATATTTATGATCGTCAGTTTATATTAATTCAACAGATGTCAGTAATTGTATTGTAACATTATACTCCTAAAAACAGGGTACAAAAACTGACGGCTAGTGATTAATATGCATACATAAGTATGTATAAAGATATTTAAATAATAAGTCGGTATGTTTTACCCATCTAATACGAAAGATAATACCAAGTCAACTTTAGAAATAAAAGGGTTTGAGCAACATTTTTTTTAACAAATTTAAGTATGGTAATTATACAGGGCTTTGATAAATTATTAAATTTAAAAAATGACGAATATGTGAGTAATGATTGGATATTTTTTAAAATCAAAAGTGGGAAAAAATAGATTTTTTTTTAATTTTACAAAAGCATGTTTTGAAAATGATTATTAAATTTTAGCAATTAATAAAATACTCGTAATTTGACATGTCATATAACTTATAAGTGCTTCTGAAATCTTTTTGCTGGTTATTTGGATTCGACAGCAAAACTCTTAAATGATAAAAATATGGGATTTTAATTTATGTAAATCCCTTTTTATCTTTACATTTTAGAACTATTTAATCAGTAAAGTTATCGTATTGAAAATCTTAAAAGGCGCAGAGCATTTAGGAGTTATGTTAAGAATATCTCTCGGATGCCAAGTGGTATAAATGGCGCAGCAAAACATTTAGTTCGTATGAAGAAAATATCCAGTTGCTTAGAATATTGTCAAACTACTTACCAGCTTTACAGGGGTCCAAGTCAAGGTCTCCGGAGTACTTCTGAGAAAACTTGGTGTTCTGAAGCTCCTCAATCGTGAACTTCCTCGTTCTGGCGAAGGTTTGAGGAGCTGCTTCCTTGCTGGGAGGAACTAAGTCCCCGTCGATCTCAGTTCTCGTGGCCTCGCAAGAAACACTTGTCACCAACAGAAAACAGATGGCCATTTTGTACCACACCATTTTGCAAGGCGTCCAATTTCCAACCTTTATCACTTCGTCACTGTGGACCGACATTTCTTGGGAAATAATGCGTACACTTGTAAGGAATATATAATAATTCACCTATCTCGACACATGTCACCAGCCCGAACGTCTTCGTAAAACTGAAACCAAACGAGAATAATTATTATTCCGATGATAAGATTTATGGTTCAGGGCGCTACATTTTGGGGTCACACTTCTTCAAACGTTGATTAAGTCTATGTAAATATTTTTGAAAGTCAATATAATTCTGATGAAGTGAGCATGACACCGTAGACAATTTATTGTATGAATCTTTTTACTTTCTAATATGCTTTCTTATCACGAGTTTATCGATGTCTTTAAATTGATGAATTACTTTATTTTTAATTTTTGAATCTATTAAAAAAAACACAGAAAAAAAATAGTATTGGGACAACTGTTACACCCAGTTATGGCATTTTCGAACGAATTCGTTTCGTTCAAATGAAAGACATTCGTTTTAAAATGCCATAACTAGGCGAAAAAATTATCACAATATTAATATTATATTAGATTTTAAATAAAATACAGCTTAATAAACTCAAAAAATTTATAATTTGTATTTATTAATGAGTGAATTAAATTAATTTTCAATTCTTCAGCAATATTCCAAAAAATGAAATTAAATTAATTAAAACTCCTAAAATTAGTGTTTAGTTTTAAATTAAAATAGAGTTCTACAAATTGAACGCTAAATCTATAAATCTAATTTAATTTTAATGCTCGATTTTGTATGAAAAAGAATATGATGAAATACATTTATTATATAATTATTTATGTAACCTGCCTTACATATAAATAAGTACGTAATAAGTTTAAAGAGATATTGTCTTAATGACAAATATCAAATACTAGATTGTTCACCCTACGGACGATATACATACATATTAAAATATACATATTAAGTATAGGTGTTTCAACATGAGATGAAGTATATGTCGTTTTTTTATGAGAATGAAGATAAAAGTCTGATCATTCCAAGGCTTATGATCTAGTATTTGACTGGCTTAAGTGATCGCTTCATACAGTAGTGTATCGTTCACCATTCTACCATTATTGAACATCCATATTGCATTTCTTGTTGATATATATAGTATGTGTCAACTGTTGTTTTCTTTATCATGTATTTGTTTTAAGACCTTCAAAATATATAAATAAGTATGTAGTTGTATATAAATAGATGTAATCTCAAACAAAAACAACAAAAATGTGTAATATCAGATTTGGAAATATAAAAAGTTAAGTGAATAAGTTGATCACTCTAATCACCCTATGACAAGTTGTAAGCCCCGTAAATGTCAAGACTTCCATATTTTTTCCTATTTCATCTATGTTGAAATATCAATAAAAATAGCACTACGTAAAAATTATAAATCTAGTTTTCATTTAAAAAACTATTTTCATGCATCGCAAAATACCTAAAGTAGGAATACGAAATATGATGAAAATTTTCATGTAAAATATTTATGCAAAATACGCAAATATATTTTCTATTCTATATTACTACTACTTTAGTATATTGGAAACTACAATGCACAATTAAAACTTAATATTTTTAGAACTCAGCCATTAAGATATTAAAAATGAGCCATTAGAATATTAAAACCTTCAGACTGAAATATAAAATGCTGCAGTTATATCATTTATTTTTTAGTACTTTTAAGTTTTTTTTTTTTTATTTTGGGTACAAATAATACTTTTTTAACACTGATGACAGCTACATGAAAACACTCACAGAACCGTGAGATGAAATATGAATAAACGAATCAAACAAAATAAAACACATACCAAATATTTTGGTGAAATGAGCTTTGAATAATATACAATACCATACTTATGTCATATTATTTATTCAAGTTTAAAAAGGGTGGCATGTTAAATAACAATGCCGATGCTTTCAATATATTTCACGTCATTATTTTTAAATACTATCGAGGTATCATGTAAACAACAAGTCATACAAAAAATGGGAAACATTAATTTAATAACTGTATGCTATTATTTTTAGCAAAGAATTTATAAGTATGTCTTTTTATATCCAGAATATGCAAGGGAATTTTGAAGTCAAAAGTTAATATGTTGGTATTAATGAATAAACAAAATATTTTAAAACAAAGAAAACTGATTTAGTTTGGCAAATTATTATTATTTATTTTGCTCTTTAAATCAGGTGTGTTAGTTTTTCAAATGTTTTTATTTTCATCATGTTTGCATACTTGAAATTATTAAAAAAATGTTTTCATTGTGATTATTCGGTTAAGGGCACGTTTTTCAATACATGTTCAATAATCATAATCTCTAAAAGTCAGAAAAAGCTCCGTTTCAAAAATAATCCGTTCATTATCAATCGAAAAAACAATATGAGATGTTGTTTGTTTTTTTTTTTAATATACTACTATTACAACAGTTTTAAAAAGGTACGTTTATTATAAATATATACGTAAAATTTTAGGAAAAATACAGTTCTTATGTATAATAACGATTACTCAATTCGGATCCATAATTTCTTAAATGTAATATTGATATTTAATCCACTGCTGTCAATTCGTCCTGAATTTTAGGACGCGGGCCTGATTTGGAAAGATTCAAAGGAACTGGCAGCCTGGAGGCAGTTTGTAGTATCCAGATGCTCCACAAATATACTACCACCACTACCACAGATATGGATTAGTGATAGTACTGTATTCAATACGTAAATACTTTCCGTAAAATAAATGTTTAATATATTTCAAGAATCAAATGATGTTTCCTGTTTGAATATTTAAATAAACATCACACTGCCTCAAACTGTATGAATCTCTAGCTTTACAGGGATATTTCAGTATTCCGACAGCAACCCAAGACGTTGGATTCTACATTCTGTGTAACGTTACCTGAAACTGAAGACTTTAATTAACGTTCTACCAAATAGTTTGTATCGTGCAATTTATAGCAAATTGTACACCGCTTAATTGATTAATTAACAATAAACAATAATTTTGTCACACATTGGTATCATTCATTTTCTCTTATAGTTTGGTTTTAAATATTTTACTGTTGAATTTGTTTTTTTTTTCGTTTTCACTTGTTTTGGTTTCAAGCGCGATCGAGGTCCAAATAAAAACTCATCACCACTCATAAGTCATAAGATGAAGTAAGAAAATATACAAAAATCACGATTATCAACAACTACGAAATAAAAATAAAAATTATAAAACGAGAAAAAAATTATGAAATGAGTGTAGGTTCTCATTTATCTATTATATGCACAATAAATAAAAACGTTTTAAGTTCGTTTGTTCAAAATATCAAATCTAAAATAATTCACCGATTGCTTTGAAATGTAGACACAACGTTGCATTCGAATACACACCTATTTCAATAATATAAACATGAAAAAGTATATTATTAGCAATTACAGATTAACACGTGCTTTTTTGGAAAACCGCTTTACTGATAACAATCCCAGCGTTATCTATTGAACGTCACAGAAACACACGCAATATTGCTCGTTTGCGAATAATGTGCTTCTTGAGACTTTTCAATATTTTCGACTGCATCGTTTAATATATTTTGAATATTTACATTCCTTTAAAAGCATTGTCAAATTAAATATATAAAAAAATGTGTGCTTTTTGTTTTCTTTCTTTTCCATATAAAGGATATGGCTTCCTGATTATCTTCCTGATTTCATATATTTTTTTAAAGAAAAAGCATAATTTTCATATGATATTTTTCTTAAGTAAATTGAAATGTCTAGTATATAAATCTAAGTATAATATTTTTTAAACTAATACTTAAACAATAAAAAGAAGCACTTATGTAATTAACTAATTGCTTAGGCCTGTTATAGAATAGACCCTAACATGTAGATAATAAGATCCCATGTTTCTCAGCAAATGTGTTTTATTATAGCGAGTGACAAGAAATCTGTCTGGATTATTATTCAGGACTGCTAAATCCCATCTGCCGCACGAACCTGATAAATACATTCGCAATATTACATTACGAAGACGGTGTCACGAGATGTTGCAAACTACGTCACCAAATCTCCCGAAGCCCACATTGACGTCACAAACACCCATTGATAATATGCTCATAGCATAACTTGGAAACAAGAAATAACTTCGATGAAGAAACACTTCGATGTGTATACGTATTACATAATATCAACACGCAAATTCAATATAAACTTGGGCCTAAATACTTGTAAGATCGCACATTTGTTTCAAGGGGCAGTGTGAATTGATTTATGTAAGGTTTTTGGGAATCAGCGTCCGTTTGAAAATAAACATTAGAGTATAAGAAATATCGATGAATCGGAAGGTACACATACACTATCGTGAAAATTAATTAAAAAAATGTACTTGAAATTGATTTTTTCAATTACAAAGCAGTTAAAATATAAAAAGCACTTGACTTCCATATTTTAAATGACTTTTTTGAACCAGCAAGGTTTTTTTTTTTTAAATTTTGTTACCATGATCAAGAAATCACTGTTTAAAATACAATTAAATGAAAATTTTGTTTATTTTTTCATGCAGTGAAATATATTTTTAGTTCCAATATTTTTTTACTATGAATAACTAAATAACTGTTTCTTTTTTTTTAATGTTAAAAAAGAAGCAGTAATTATAAATTTAATTTGTGATTTATTTTTATTTTTGATACATAGAGCAGTGAAATTACTAAGATGATTAATTACGCAAATTTTAGAGCCTTATTTTGTACCAATTTTTTTTTACCATGATGACGAAAATAGTATTGCAAATTAAATTTAATAAAGGTTTTATTGCAATTTTTATGAATGTTTAATTTATTTATACATAAAGAAGTGAAATTACCAATAAGGTTTGTGCATACCCAAAACTCAAAGCCTTGTTTTCGTACCAATGATGTTATGTTTACCAGGATTAGACTTTTTTAAGTAAATTAAAATTAGGTTTCATTTAAATTTTAAAATAATTATATAAAAAAAAAACACATTCATCAAAATATATTTTTAGTTGGCTTTGTAAATAATAAATGAAAAAAAAAGTTTTTTTAACCTATTATATTGGATTTCTCTTAACTTTATCAAAAGAAGCTCGATTCATTTATTACTTTATCCCAAAATACGATTTGTAAAAAATGTATTAATATTTTGAATAATTTATGTAAGTAATTTAAAGTACAAAAGGAAAGAATCGTAAAAACATCCGATTTACTTTTGTTGATCGACTTTTAGTTTTGAGAACAGGGTTGTAAATTAAATAATTAAATCTTAATGGTTTTACACCTAACTGTTTATTGCCAAACCGAATACTAAAGTAACCTTCATGTACCCTTTACTGGACAAAGCTCCTACGTCCGGAATGTGCTTCAAAAAGTTTTTTGGTAGTACCTATTTCGAAGCTTAAGACATCCGTGGGGACACATTTTTAAACATGAGTTTATACTTTAACAATAAAAATTATAATATTTCAGGCTAATGCACAATTCCTTGTTTTCTATATGTTCATCCTTGTTTTGATACATAAGTACTTTTCGCACCAATAAGTATAGGTTTACAACATTTTGATTGTGCCCAAATACTTGTTTACAAAATCTGGGTAATCTGGGTTACATCAAAAATAAAAAGCTTCTTTTCATCTCACCAATAGATGTCTCTAGTGAAGTTCTAGTGATTCAAGAACAATGTTTCCAAATCGGTCCATATTATATATAAAGAACTTCCAAGAATTTGAGTAGTGTGGTTGTCAATAATGGGTAGAATTGGTGAATGTTACACGTGTATAAAGTGATTACTTAAACCAACCTATGACGGTCGTCAGCCCCGTAAATGCCCAGACTTCCATATTCTTCTTCATCTTTGATTAGATGTCAAAAAAATATATGAATAATACAGGTACTTTAAAAAAGAAAGCATAATTGGCTACGGTCGTTAATAAAGGAGAAAAAAAGAATATACATCTTTTGACTACATATTTTATAAGGCTTTATCAGGTTCGCGTCGTCTTGGACGACCAATGCTGACAATTTGTCGGCTGTTCTCGTCTGAATTTCGGGACGCGGACCCGAATTGGGAGGATACAAGGGAGCTAGCGGATGACAAAATAGCCTGGAGACAGTTTGTGGACTCCACATACTCCACATAGTGGGCGGATATGGTTTAATAATATAATAATGATAAGTACATATTACATAGTATATACAACAATTTGAGCGTGTCCAAATACTTGTTCATAAATCTCAGGAGGTACGAGGTTTTCTCTACTCAGGAGGTATTTATATATTTTTGTTGATATTTCAACAAATTATTTACACAGGTATTTATAGGTCTTATGAACTGTCATAGGCTGGTTAAGTGATCTCTTATTACACGTGTAACATTCATCATTCAATCCGTGATTGACAATCACACTACTAAAATTTTTGGAACTTCTCGATATATTATTAATCTCATGATAACTGTTGAAAAAAAGTGATAAAAACAATATACAGCTAGAAATAGGATTAAAACGTAACTTTGCAATGCTTTACGGTAATCAATTAAAAAATGTACACTGCGTTCCGAGATTTTTTTTAAATTATAACATTGTAATGCTATGGCTACTATTTAAAACATTTAGAAGAAGAGAAAGGTTTTTTTAGGGCTACGTTCAATGCATAAACAAATTAACTAACCAAGCAACCATCACGCTGTTTCTCCGCAAGGGTAGGCAGGGAGAATAGAATGCAACATCAATCAATCTTTGCAAACAATCTTCGCCACTTTTACATGTTTGCATCTCCTCATAAATACCCGCTGATTATTCCGATTCACTTTCAAGCATTTGAAATATTTGATTGTGCCAACTTTTTCTATTGTTTTTCTTTTCTTTAAAACGACGACCTAAAAACCGGCCACGAAAGTTACCGATACGAAGATCTAAAAGCTTCAACTCAGTTTTAGATCCAGACAAAAAAGTTATCACTGCGAACGGAGGAGTCTATGTAGTTCAGGGATCTCAAACCTTTGTCGTTTGTAAACTTAGGTTTAATTCACTAATGGAATCCGCATTCACTACGCTTTATATAAATTGAAAACGGGACTGTTGGAAAAGAAATATCGTAATTTTCAAGGCTTGGGTAATTAATATCTGAAAATTGATTCATAATACATTTAACAACAGCAGATTTTAATTTTTGGCTGTACTCAGCCACGCGCTATGCGTGGCCTAGTCTGGTTAAGTGGAAAACAAAAAAATAAGAATAGCACAAATTTCACAATATTTGTGAGTACCTTGTATATAGTATAGATAGATAAAACCCTTATCCGCACCCCAATGGTGCATAGAGCACTGCTTCATATAAACGCAGTGTTATTTTGATCGTTTACACATGAAGGAAAGGTGATCAGCCCTTCGCTTCAGGTACCAGTCCAGGGTAATATTGAATAAATATTACAGTGAAAAAATCACTTATATTTATTTGACCCCGCCCTGGGGATCGAACCCGGGACCTCCAGAACGGTAGCCGAGTGCTGACCATTACACTACGGAGGCGGAGTATAGTTTATAATATAATACTTATATATATTAGTAGCTGTCGAGAAAAACATCGTCTGCATGTTATGTTTAGTATGTTCAGTATTACGTGATAATTAGATATTAGATTACTCTATTAGATGGCTTTATTGTTTTAAAATAAGTTTTAACCTGTTACAGGTAAAAACACCTGTAGCATATTCGAATGCAACATTGTGTCAAAATTTCAAAGTATTCGGTGAAAATGAAAGATTAAGAACAAATAAAAAATTACATTTTTATTTGTAAAAAAAAAACGTGAAAATCTCTCTTTGACTTTTAGTTACATAAACAAATCCATATGAAAACTTTTTCTGGATTTTTTTTTCTTTAAAATAAATGTTAACCAAATTCAGAATCTTTACCTAAGTTTATTGACCAAGTGAAATTTATTCTAAAAATGAATAGATATTACCGTTATGCGATAGCGATATTATGATATTAATCAAAGTGGTTTGATTGGTAGTTATTTATTACTTTTGAATTGATACTTATTTTTATTATTATGAAACAAACTTATTGGTCACTTTCATAGCCTGTTTGACTACGTGCTGGAGGTCCTGAGTTCAATTTCAAGCGATATTTTCAATTTTGATTTTTTCTTTGAATTCATTGATTTTACTCTAGCATTTAATGTGTAGGATTTAATGTGTGTCACCTCGCTTTCATGCAATTAATGATCAAGATTACAATGCTCTGATGCAATTCAGTGCCGAATGTACCATTGGGTGAGGGTTTAAAGGAATAAAAAAATGAGGAAGAAGAAAAAACTTTTACCATATTTTTTGTTTGATTGGCAGTAGAGAGGATTCAATCAATAATCAAATTTCATCTTTTTCAAATACAGCTTTTCTTAAGCTTTTAAGAATTGCGATGCTATTAGAAAAATAACATATTGTTTTCCAAATGGAAGCAGCCGCTCTTTGATCCGACATTCCATCGATACAAATTCACTAAGCGAAGTATGCAGCGCAAATTCTGAAGCTTTTTATTAATTTAAAGCCTATTTTCTAAGGTCAGATTATATAAACCATCACATTAAAATATTACATCATTAAAATGTATATTCCTATATTGTACTTAAAATTCATTGTAGTTTAAACAATTTTTATATACTCGTATACCGAGGCTCAGTTTACAAATTAAAATATAATATGTTTCCTTCTTAAAGATATCTTTTAATTACAACCATCATAAGATAACGATAATTTTATGCAAAGATTTAAAGCATTTTCAGTTTATAAGTAATTAAAAATATAACAAATGTGCATAGTACATAAAAAATTATAATCATTGTAATAATATCTACACAATCACTTCTTCATAACGCAATGGGCGCAATGTTAAGAATTTTATTCACAATTTAGATGTCAATAAAAATATAACTCTTGGAGAAATTATACAAATATATTATTTTGAGAAATAAAAAAGAATTTGTGTCCACTCACATTTTTTTTTTCATTAACGAACTAGTTTCGGCAACAACCTGTTGCCCTCTTCAGGGTTTAATTTATGACTTTTTGAAACTAGTTGGTTAATAAAAATGTGAGCGGATCAAAACACAAAGTGTCTTTATTTCTCAAAATAATACATCAATATGATCCACAAAGTTAATGCTTTCATTATTTTAGGCAAATTTTCTACTCAGTAGGTACTTTAAGTAGGTTCTTTAATTGTTCACCACTTCTGCTCTTGGCAATATACGCATTTGAGAGGAGAAACATAATTTTAAATGAATTGAATTATGTATTGTATCTTATTTTGTCAAACTTTACATTTATGTGACATACGTAAATACTAAATCATTACAATTTCATACATATCTTGGTTATGTTACTTTTAATGTTTGTAGATTTTGATATTACAAACACCCGGAATTTCAACATTCTTGGAAATATACTCAAATAAATATGTTGATTCATTGTTGATGATTTTTTTTAATTAAACATTTGAATATACCACTAAATAAGTTTTATTTATATATACGACTAGTTTCGAAAACTTACAGGAGTTTTCATCTTCTGGTAAAAATTTAAACTGAATTTTAATTTCAATATTTTAATTTTTAATTTTTAATTTTTACTAGAAGATGAAAACATCTGTAAGTTTTCGAAACAAGTCGTATATATAAATAAAACTCATTAAGTGGTTTATTCAAGATTTTAATATTTAAAAAATAATCAACATATCATTCCACAATGTTAATTCTGAATCAATAAAAAATATATTGATTCATTGTATTGTATTTTTAACTGTAAACTTTGATAGTTTTCGCATTTAACTATTCTGGAAGACCCCGGTCCGATTTTAAAGAAGACCAAAAGAAATATATGTATTTTTCACTCTAATATTTATTTAATATCACCTTGGGTTGGTACTGTAAGCATTCGAATAATCATTATGCCTTTACTGTCAAAAAGAAATGTAGTTTTAACGTTGACAGGCGCCATGACGTAGTTAGATAGACGCTCAACTGTGGTCATAGATTCGATTCCCGCCAATTGCAAAATAAATTCAAAGAGGATTTATTTTATTTGGGTATTTATGATATATTTTTCACATCAACATTTTCTATCCTTACTATCCTACCTGCAAAGAAGCCTCTAAAATGGAGGCTTTGCGAATTATTCCTTTACATAAATTTTACATTTTTATTTGTTAAAAGTAGAAATGTCTTACAAATGAATTAAATTACAATATTTTACCGTTACAAAGTGAAATAAATTAAATTAAAAAACTATGCATAATTTCTCGGATGTGTTTTCCACAAAAAAAATTCAAGAGTTTTCAAGAATGCGTCGAAATTTCGTAGATAAAACATTCACACAAAATCGTGGGATATATTTTTTTTTCTCTTTTTCTTCTCCACTGTATTTCTATATAAATCGATCTAAAATATATAAGTTCCCGACTCTCATTCATGTCAGCTATTCACATAGTCGTTTGCGTTAATACTTGGATGCATCATAATCGTATTTGAATTCTTCGCTCTTACAGGAACGCTGTTCCAACGGATGGGTGAGTTTCTCCCTTAAGTTGAAACGTTCATATGTGCATGAAGGGGTGTGTATGCACGTCTCATGCGCTGTGTCCGGAAAATGTACGTAAACCGAAATGCTTTTACGACTACTCTTTAGGATTACCGATCACAGGGTGATTCCAACATAAGGGTAGTTATTGGCCCCTTAAGCTTCTTTTTAAGTATTTAAGTAGCGTTAAAAGTATGATAACACTCTCCTTGTCATTCATCGTTCACTTTGTGTAATAAAACTTTCATCATTATCTCGTAATACCATTTTTATCATTATCACGTAATATCAATCCCAATTGTGTTTATGGCACTGCGTCGTTACAATGTTTTGCCTTATGCACCATTGAGCGTAGATAAGTGTGAATTTTTTTATTGAAAATATAAATATATGTAAACATATATATAAATATATATATATATATATATATATATATATATATATATATATATATATATATATATATATATATATATATATATATATATATATATATATATGTATGTATGTATATATGTATATATATATATGTATATTTATTCATATTTATATATATATATATATATATATATATGTATATATATATATATATATATATATATATATATATATATTATATATATATATATATATATATATATATATATATATATATATTTATATATTTATATATTTATATATTTATATAAAGTTGTGTAAAGTGGAGATCAAACGGACCACAAAAATAAGTAATTCAGTAATAATTATTTAACTTAAGGATTTTTTCAGATCAGTTAATAAAAAAATACATTAAACCATACAAATATATGTTGGTAAGTATGAAATTTCAGGTAGGTACTTGTACTGATCAAATATGATGCCAAGAAACACGAAGTGTCATCCCTTCTCATAATGGGGAAATAATAAATCCCGGGTTGCAACGAAGATTATGAATTTAGTTATTGAATTATTAAGAAAGAAATTAATAAAATAAGACTAAGTAGTCACATGTTACCTTACCACTTACTTCTATTGTCTACCCTGATGAAATCTCTGTGCACGCTACTACTATATAGGTTAACCAATAAACATATATATAAATATATATATATATATATATATATATATATATATATATATATATAGATATATATATATATATATATATATATATATATATATATATATATATATATATATATATATATATATATATATATATATATATATATATATATATATATATATTTATATATATATATATATATATATATATATATATATATATATATATATATATATATATATATATATATATATATATATATATATATATATATATATATATATATATATATATATATATATATATATATATATATACGTGTAAATACTTGGAAAACTAAGTACATTTCTCTCAAAAAAGTGATATTAAATACAATACATAAATTTAATTTAAAAGTGATTATATTTTTACTTTTGTTGGCACTCAATGGTGCATAGGGCACTGCAACATATAAAAACAGTGTTATCTGCGTTAAATGCATGAAAGAAAGGTGATCAGAGCCCTGTCCTTTAGGTACCAGTCCTAGGAAATATTAAAAAAATATTATTATTCATTGAAAATTTGATTATTTTTATTTCGCACCCTTAGAATTGAATCCGGAACCTCCAGCACAGTAACCTAACCCTAGTATAGAATGCTAAATGAATAAATGCGAAGATTCAATATATACGAAACATTTAACATAGTCAGGAAAAAACAACTTTAAAAAATCACGAAATCATCTTTTCCGAAAACACTGTGCGTGTGTTAACTAAATCAGTAGAAATATTAAGTAAAATTTATGCTAACTTTGTTAATATTTCAACTAAATGCTTTCTAACTCTTTATCACATAATTTGCCTTAAGTAATACTATTTTATAAATACCACTCTCTTTGGATTAGCTACAAAAATGTGTTATAGAAATTCGTTAAATAATAATACGTAATTAATTTTGTTCTGTTTCCTTAAATTTCCTAGTAAGTTGTTTCTAGGCGAGAACGCCTTTGTTAAATATCGTGTTCAAATAATATCGTATTTCTATAAGTAACTTAGTATTTATTACGTAAAAGACGTGTTAAACCAAACCCCACATTTATCAAAATAAAGACACTGAAACAAAATTTAATATCATAATTGTAAATTTATGGTATAGATAAGAATAAAAATAAAAAGCTAAATAAAAAGAAATATTTGATCAAAAATGTAAAAAAATTCACAAAATATTATTATATTCACAATAAGTGAATAAAAATTTCCTAATGAAATAACTGGTCAAATTATAAGTTTAAAAAATATAAAAATCATGTTTTCAGTCGTCTCTTAGTATGTAAAACGATTCAGAAAGTATCTTACATATATTTCATGAAGGTTTCCGCTAAATAAAACATAAAAAAAACTAACTTTATTCGACCATGGAAAGTGCCAACTTCATCTTTGAAAGAAGGTGTCATATAAAACATGTTTCTAACTTCAGAAATTTGAAAAGTGTATTTATAAATCATGAGTAGTAATAATTAGAATAATTATAATTATATTATAAAGTGCATTTTCATAAAATACTAATTTAAGGGCGCTTAGATACAACAGATAATGTAACATAATTTTAAGTAATAACTTAAACCCACAGATCTTCAAATATATACTAACTATAAATTAAATATTAAACTCAATAGACCCTTAAAATCACTATTGATTTGCATATTTGAAAGATAAATTATGGAGTTTTCAAATCAAACGCTAAAACAATATCAAATATATTCTTATTTTAATCTTGTTACATAGAATAAATCCTTTAACGACTCTCATTAATTCCTCTCCTTTCCTTTTCCTTCCTGCATATTCCATTTTTTATACTATACTCTTACCCTTTTACTCCCTTCCTCACACACACTTCCACTCTTCACTTTTTTCTTTTTTTATATCTTTTTGTTTTTAATAGTAATTATAACATTAATATGGAATTGTTTAATTGGCTTTATTATTAATAATGCAACTATTTTTTTAAAAATATTTTTTAATGTAAATAACATAAAATAAAATAAAACAAATAAATTTTTCTTCTGTGTTAAGATATCAAAATAAAAAACTCGAGTGGAGAAACAAATAAGAGTGGAGAAACCCAGATTTGTGAAGAAATGCTTGGTCACTTCCAAATTTTTTTATACTTATACGCCTAGAATAATTGCCCTATAATTCCAAACAACTGTACATATGAAGATCAAATTTTTACCAATATCGCAAGTTTGTTTTTGGTTGGTAGGCATTAATTTCTTTCTTACAATACGCACGCCAAAGTATACATATCGCTCACTCCTTTCAACAAACGTCATATATTAAAAATCGTCAATTTTCAGTTATGCATATTTTCAAAATGCCCAGAAAATGTACTATATCACAGCTAAAGCGGCATATTTTAAACTTAATATTTACCCGCTACAGGGCAGAAAGTGTTGTTTTTGCATTTTGAAAAAAATACATTGTTTAATTATTGTTTAAATATACTAAATATTTTTCAAATGGAGAAAAAACCTTCAGGTTTTACCTAAGTTGCACACTAAAAAGTTCAATAAGTAAGTGGCTTGATATTAATTTTTAATACATATCATTATATTCTTAAACTTTAAAAACGATCTCGTGAAAAATTAGGTTTTTTTTATATATGACGTTGTTGAAAGGAGTGAGCGATATATCATGTACAAGAAGTTGAATAAATAAAATACACAATTTAAACTACCCTGTATTAGTAGCAGGTACTAAATACAAAGCGAAACGATTTTTTAAACGAAGTACAGGGAGAGGCTGCGGTGGTAGGCAACAATTCCTTGTTATTTTTTTTATTTTGTATATACATGTCAATGTGTGGATTCCCAGCGTGCAGTTTAATTTCCCATGTGTGGTGTTCCGTCAAATCCCTGTCAGGAAAATACTCGCTTTGATTGGAACGGCGGGAAATTTGAAAACGCTTTGCTTTTTGGTTTTAATTCCAACGCGTGCTCTGGGGAAAACTAAAACGAATCGTTTTCGAAACATGTTTTTGATTTTAAATAACGTTTTTAGATGTATGGCTCATTGTTTATAACGGGTTGCGAATAGAAAATGTTCTCATTATTTTTAAATTTGGGTATTGAGAACATAAGTTGCAATATTAGAACTTTAGAGTACAGGATATTATGAGATATTCAGCAAGAACTCATATCACTTTCAGGATTTAGAAATTTAAACTTGTTATTAAAGTTATTTATATTTTAGTTTTAAAAGCCATCTTATTTGTACTTTACCTTTTTAAGTATAATTTATTTTAGCTTCTTATATTATTTTATTGTTCATATTAAATATTTTGTGAATAATGCTACGTTTGTCATCAATTTCCTCAAATGATTCCTTTATTTCTTTCATTAATTACACACTTGTTTACACTAGCTGTAACATATAACACATGTTTTGCTGTGGCTCAGCCTGCGTAAACGGAATAGAAAAAAAAAATTCTAAAATCTATTTTGTTGTGGGTATCTAATATTTTAGCTGCTGTCAAGAAGCACGCTGTCCGCCATGAAAAATTATTATTATTGTGTACATTAATGTAACGTTTAATAGATGGCGCTGTCATTGCGGTAAAAATATATGTTTTAAAAAACGTGTTTTACCTATCATAGATTTATTTTTTTTAAAATATGCGCTTGTTTAAATGCAACGTTGTGTCAACATTTCAAAGCAATCAGTGCGTAATTTTTTTTTTCCTTTGAAATCAATATTATTATTCTTGAATCTGTTAATTTTTAATATCACATAACCAAGTAATTAAAAAAAATTACGATATTTTCTTAGCTATTAAGTTTGTTCCATAAATTAAATTTCCAGAGTTTCACTGGAGTAAGTAGATATCCTTAATGAGAGTAAATACTATGATAGAATATAAATATAAGGAAGATTATTTTTTTAAAGCTCTCGTTAGAAGTATTTACAAAATAAGCTTAAGGGAAGGAATAATTATTATAATAAGAAAAGCTTCTTATGATCTGGGGAAAGAAAAACACGGAAATTGGAGAGGCTAAAAAAAAGAAACATTTTTTAATTTTTGTTATAATGTTATTAATTCTTTGAAATATATTTTCTTCAGCAATATAACTGAAATCAGTTATTAGCAAATAAAAACCTATGAGTGAAAGCTAACCTAGCAGCATACAAAGGGGTTCTGGTACCAACTTTAATGTATAGTAGTGAAGCATGGAGTTGGCAAAATAAGGATGAATGTAGACTGTAGTCGAAATGCGATGTATGGCAAAACGATGTGTGATAAATGTTGTTCTTAGTGAAGCAAAAATGCAAGGCTGAGATAAGTATTCATTCATTCATTCAAATCCTTATCTGCATCCGATGGTGCATAAAGCACTGCATTATATAAACACGGTGTTATCTTGATTGTTAACACAAGAAGGAAAGGTGATCGGCCCTTCGCTTCAGGTACGAGTCCAGGGTAATATTGAATAAATATCAGAGTGAAAAATCACTTACATATATTTATTTGATCCCCCCCTGGGAATCAAACCCGGGACCTGCAGTTTGGTAGCTGAGCGTGCTGATTATTACACTCTGGAGATAAACACAGTCGTAAAAAATAATAAAGATTTGTTGAAATTGTTTGGACATGTGGAACGAATAAGTGAAGAAAGAACAGTAAAACAAATTTGTGAGGTGAAAGTAGTTGGAAATAGAAGCAGAGGAAAACTTGGCATAATCAAGTATGCCAAATACTTGAGAGTGGTCAGGTATACTATATTTTATAGTATGGAAGAAATTACCATTTAATAATTTGTTTATTTTTGTGTATTTACTTTTCTATAAATATATTTTTTTCTTAATTTTTGAGTCATAAAATAAACCCTGAAAAGGGCAACAGGTTGTTGCCGAAACTAGTTGGTTGTTAATAAAAATGTGAGTGGATGAAAAAACAAAGTCTTTTTATTTCTCAAAATAATATATTTACTTTTCTTTTATATCATGCTATTTGATTTCTGAAATAAATAAACTTAAAAAATCAAGTTTTTACATGGTCTAAAATTTCAAAGAAACATATCCCAAATTTACATTCGAGCACTTTACCAAGACAGATATGATATTATATTAATTTCAGTAAAAATATCAACATCAAACAAAAACCGTTTTCAAATTTAATTTTAATTTAATTTCTTTTATTTTCATTTTAAAAAAAAAACATGTATATTAATATTTTGTATTTTTTTCATCGAAGCGCCAATTACATACTATTTGTGAAATATGCCATTGTGCAATTTTACGCCAAGTAGATTACAAAGCCTATAATTACGCGTAATCGGTTAGTACCGGTCTCAATTAACTGGTCAATTCTGCTAACCAGCATGGTGAATCTATCGTCTCTCATTGTCAATTATAGATTTGTATGGCATGTCAATTAATTGTGTCATTGTAATTCTTTGCTACGCGGAAAAAGGGAAATTCGCCCAAATATTGGTGGTATAAAAATCATATTATTTTTACTATTCATATTATGATACTTCTTTATCACATAATACCCTGGGAATAATTTTGGTTTTCACAGGATTTGTGTTCTATATATAATATATGATCCAATTTCGAAACCTTGTACTTGCATCACTTAGATTTTCATTAGTGACATATATTGGTAAGATGAATAAACATGTTTTAACTGAGCAGAAACTCTTTTATTTAAGCCCCGTAAATTCCCAGACTTCCTTCTTCTTCATCTATGTTGAGATGTGTACAAGTATTTGGACAAACTCAAAATGTTGTACTTATATATGCATATGTAGTTTCTTTGCAACAAGTTTGTATAATATACTTGTATTTTAATAAACCGAGCTAAAAGATAATTGAATTGACTTAATATCTGCGGGCGTAGACGACAGGAAGTCGAGATGGAATATTCAGTATTTCCTACTTCCGCATCGCCCTTGGCAGTCTAATGATCTAACTCGATCTCCGGATATCGAGTTAGGGCCCAGTCCGACATTTGTTACTACGGCTGACATAAAAGGCACAACTGACCAGATACTACTCACAATACTTGTAAACACAAAGGTTTTGTTGCGCTTCGAACAGTTGAATGGGTTTACCAATTCACTATATGTAATTTGATTTTTTTAATGTCCTCAGTGGTCCGCCTCCGTAGTGTAATGGTCAGCACGCTCGGCTATCGTTCTGAAGGTCCCGGGTTCGATTCCCAGGGGGGGTCAAATAAATATAAGTGATTTTTTCACTGTTATATTTATTCAATACTACCCTAGACTGGTACCTGAAGCGGAGGGCTGATCACCTTTCCTTCATGTGTAAACGATCAAGATAACACTGCGTTTATATGAAGCAGTGCCCTCTGCACCATTGGGGTGCTGATAAGGGTTTTATTATTATTATTAAATGACACTGTGGACACGTAAATGTTTACGAATCTTATGTCGCAGATTCGATTAAAAAAATCTTCGTAATTAAAATGTAACTGCTTTAAAACCACTGTAAATATTTTACTATAACTTAATTATAATGCCTACCGGTTTTGAAGATAACCGCTTCTTTATCAAGAAGCAGTTTATTATGTATGTAGATAAAAAGAAACGGTTAGCTTCGAAACCAGTAAACATTATAATTAAGTTATAATAAAATATTTATAGTGATTTTAAAACAAAGTTACATTTTAATTATAAAACGGAAAATCACAAAGTTAGTGCTTCAAATATAAATTATATTAGAAAATCTTTATTTAACTAACTAACTATCCATCAAGCTCCTTTCCGCAAGGGCAGACAGAGAAAATACACGTGGAATGCCACGTCAATATGTCTTTGCAAACATTATTTGCATGCATCTCCTCATCTGACTCCTGTCCTGATTATTTTCAAGTATTTGATAATGAAAAGTTTTTTTGGGTTTTCTCCAGTCAGTAGTTTATTCAGGAGTTGATTTTTACACATGTTTTAACATTTTAACATAGATGAAGAAAAATATAGAAGACAGGGTATTTACAGGGCTTGTGACCTCTTAAAGGCTGATTAAGTGATCACTTTACACACATGCAACATTCACTAATCCTATCCATGATTGACAACCACACCGATCAAATTTTTGGAACTCCTACATATAAACATCAATCTCGTGATATAGTACATATGATTTCACAGTATCCATCTATGTTCGATCGAGGAAGCTTTTGAATTTTTCAACACATGACGTTTATAATGTGGAGAATATGTATCTTTGTTATGTATTAGTCTTCTTCTTCTTCTTCTTCTTATCATAGGCCTTGTGGCCTGTTTTTAAGAGGGATTAGCCTCCTAGCTAACTAGATGTATTAGTGATATTGTTTTTTTTTTAACTACGAAACTTACCTTCAAAGTTTCTAGAGTAACTAAATTTTTCAAATGTTATTGAATAAAAATGTAATTAAAATTGAAATTATTATTCAACAGTAATAATTTTGGCGGTTTAAAAAAGACATTTTTAATAAGAATATCTTCCGGACAAAAGGAAAATCTAATAAATTTATGTGATATATTTAGGAACGCTCTAATTATTGTGGAACTTCTTTACACCGCAAAGCTCTTAGGAGTCATAATAATTCATTATTATTGTAAGACTTTTAATAAATTTTGCAGGTTTTTGTAATTAAAAGACATTGTCATACCATTTAACTTTCAGTTAAAGTTAGGTGCTGGTTAAACGAACTTGGTCATGTAGTTGGCGCGGTTGATTCAATTGCTCTAGAATGGGTGATTAAACATATCCTGATACTGCAGCGTAAACCATACCTCGTAAACCAGTTAACTTATCCACTAATTCAAACAACAGTCAAAGTCAAATATCTCTCATATTTAATAAAATTTTCTTTATTATTATATTTTGTACAGTTAAAATGATCAATGAGACTTAAAATGATCAATGAGAGTTGCAGAGGAAAACCGAGAAAAACTTGGCACGGTCAAGTATGCCAAATACTTGAAAGTTGTCAGGTCAGGAGTCGAAACAAACGGCGGGTATGTATGAGGAGATGCATGAACGTGGAAGAGGCGAAGAATGTTTGCAAGGACAGAGTTGTATGGCCTTCTATTCTCTCTGCCTACCCCTGCGGGGAAGCGGCATGACGGTTAGTTAGTTAGTTAAATAATCAATTTACCCAAACATTTGTTCCCCATCACCAGAGGGCTAACTACATTTCATAGGCTGGTTTAACTCTTTGAAGCACAAAATTTGAGACGGTAAAAAAGCCCAGAGTTACACAGAATTTTGTTTATTGAAAGCTTTACAGAACTGTGATCATGCACTGACAAGTCGAAGACTACTACCTTCCCAAAGGATGTAGCATATAGGTGCACGTTGTTAATTGTTAAGATGTGTGGGAGATGATATAAACTGTTGTGCTTAAAGACATTTTTTTAATGATAAAAAAAAACATTCAACTATGTACCTACATTAAGATATCAAAAAGGTGGGATCTTTTTAAATTCCACCATACTTCAAAGATTTAAGTAATCAATTTATACAAGTGTATCATTCACCATTCTACTTATGATTGACAACCACACTACTTGAATTTCGAAAGTTGCAATTATGCTTCAATTGAAAAGAAATTCCGTAATATGTGTCGGCGACATAAGTGGGCAAAATTACTGGGTTAACAGAAATTTTCATGAGATAATACTTTAATAAGGGAGGAAGGTAGGGTATATATTGTGGCATGATGAAAAAAAAGAGAAACATAGTGAAGGGATAATAGTGAGGACATCAGAAAGAAAAAAAGAAAGAGGAAGTATAAAATTAAGCTTTGTTGAATAGTTTTTAAAAAAAAAGCGAAACACCGTTTGAAGGTGATGTATAATAGAATAAAGATCCTAGATCTTTAATTAAATATAAAACAACCCATTTTTAACAAAGAAATATCAAATCCATAAAGTTATTATCCACAAAACCTTTTATTTTCATCTCATTTGACGTTAAATAAACGAGTTATGTTTTTAAACACCAAAACACGAGTTTAATCAAAGATTTCCCTAAATACTTCCCCTAATAAATTCAGCATCAAAACAACCTAATTATGTTCCAACGAAATCGATAAAGGGAGTTCTCATTAATGATAGAAGTAATTTACCCTGTTGAATATATTATCTATAGAACCGTCTTTATGAATTTAGTTCACGTTGCTTCTTGCAGTGCTGACAGGAGTTAAGACTTCGCTAAGGGAGCTGCGGCCTTACAAATTGACAAGCAGACGGTACAAGAAACGCAGTGATTGATTAGCTCTGCTGCGGAAGTTACTTGTATTCGGTTTGCTATCAGAAATCTGTGGGGTGACGTTCATTCATTCATTTTTATGGAATTAATAATATCGACCAATTTTTTTTTTTAGAAACATTACGAAAAAAATTATCTTCAGGTTTAACTCTTACCATTCTGTAGGCCAGACATTTTGGCCCGTATGATTCCAGTAGGCAGTTCCGTGGGCCACAATGCCTGGCCCGGCGCAGGTATAACTTTAATCACTGATTTCTCTCACCCAAGATTATTCTACCAAAAAATATTTCAGATAAATACAGTTAATCCTAATATACATGGTCATACGAATTGCCAGACAGACTGTCCCAAAATTAGAAATCCAAAATATTTATTTTAATGGTAGAAAAACGTAGCATTTTTTTGATCAGAGTAGCTGATCAGTTATGAGAAAAAATGGTCAGAGTGGAAATGGTTAAGGTGCTTATAACTTCAAATTAAATTCATAGAACTCATCTTTTAAAAATTCGAATGTATTTTTTGACTGAATAAACATATTTCAAATAACATGTCATTCTTTTATTTAGCGTTTTATTTATTAAGTTGGGTATTAAAATTTTATATGATAAAACAAGAAACATATTTTTTCTTTTATTAATAATAATAATAATAAATTTGGATAACTTATATAGCGCCATTTTCGTAAAAAAATACCTCAAGGGCGCTTCACGGTGATTATTTTACAACATTTGACCAGTGACTGGGTTTTGTCGTTACCGATATAATCAGACTAGTGGTGTTGGTAAGGACGAAATCACTATTTTGACAAATAAAAACAAAGTGTTTTAAAATTATTTTTAAAAATTCTAGGTATAAAGATGTGTAATTGAATGAAAATTGCAACAGGTGGTGATCTTTGTAGGTTTATAAACAAATAATCAAAATAATGTTTTAAAAGTACAATTATTTAGATTAAACCCATTTTTAAGCTTGAATATTTTCGTGAAAATATAAAAGAAAATGATTGTAAGGTGGATCGATTTTGAAAATTCATTAACATTAAAAATGAAAATAATGTGCATTTTACATCCACATGAAAAAAGCTTATTCATTTCGTTTCATTTTCAACTTCAATTTACATTTATATTCAAAATCATGGTTACCTCAAACGTTTTGACCGGACTAAACAATTTAATCGTTGGAAGACACATTGTCGAAACAGTTTGATGTTTACATGATTTTATAGTATTAATGATAGTAAGTTAGTTTGTTATTTGTATTCATTCAATGGAAGAAACATTGTCGAAACACTTTGATATTTACATGATTTGAAAGTATCAATGATAGTAAGTTAGTTTGTTATTTGTATTCATTTAATGGAAGAAACATTGTCGAAATAGTTTGATATTTACATGATATTAAAGTATCAATGATAGTAAGTTAGTTTGTTATTTGTATTCATTTAATGGAAGAAACATTGTCGAAATAGTTTGATATTTACATGATATTAAAGTATCAATGATAGTAAGTTAGTTTGTTATTTGTATTCATTCAATGGAAGAAACATTGTCGAAACACTTTGATATTTACATGATTTGAAAATATCAATGATAGTTAGTTAGTTTGTTATTTGTATTTATTTAATGGAAGAAACATTGTCGAAATAGTTTGATATTTACATAATTTTAAAGTATCAATGATAGTAAGTTAGTTTGTTATTTGTATTCATTTAATGGAAGAAACATTGTCGAAACAGTTTGATATTTACATGATTTTAAAGTATCGATGATAGTAAGTTAGTTCGTTATTTGTATTCATTTAATGGAAGAAACATTGTCGAAATAGTTTAATATTTACATGATTTTAAAGTATTAATGATAGTACCTAAGTTAGTTTGTTATTTGTATTCATTTAATGGTAGAAACATTGTCAAAACAGTTTGATATTAACACGATTTTAAAGTTTTCATGATAGTAAGTTAGTTTGTTGGTTACGTGATTAAATGTTGAAAATAGAAAATTAAAATGCAATAATAATGCAATAGAATCAATGTAAACGATACACCATTTTAGATTCAGTCATTGGTCCATTCACAGATGGCTGTACCATCGCAAACTGTTTGGTAATCTCAGTGATTCCCATTTCTCGATTATGTATCTAACCTTTTTAGTTTTGTTGACCGTTATTCCTTGTTTATTGTTCGCTGTGGATGTATTTTATTCAAAAATCTCAGTCAGAGATAATGAAATCGTTTATGGGATAATTCCTCAGCTTTCCCGAATTCCTTCAATTTCTTTACATCGCAAAATATTTTGCATTCCTGATATTCAGCTGTTTTGATTTATTCAGTAAATTTAATCCCGATTTTAAGGCCAAATACCGAAACGTAAGGAGGCAACTGAATTCTGCGGGAATGAAGCAGTCAAGTTTTTGAGGAAACTCCCCTGTGAGGAATTTTTCATTTCGAATTACGTTGGTTCGAATTAAAGTTTACATTTTGTGACGGACTTTTCATTTTTTTTTATTTAACAAAGTTACATTTATGTACAATTTATATATATTTCTATATATATTTATACTTAATGCAATCTTATAATTTTAATCGCACTGAGACCTGTAAAAAAGAGACTGAACTCTTGTGCTTGGAGAGGGATTTTTTTATAATTTATATTTGAATCACTAACTTTGTGATTTTCCATTTTGTAATTAAAATGTAACTATGTTTTAAAATCACTATAAATATTTTATTATAACTAAATTTTATGGGGATTTTTTTTCTTCATTTTCCGTTTTTTGTTGTTTATAGTTTCTTGTTGTACAGAGGAGTATACAACATATATTTATGGGGTACGAGGGATTTGATTCTAAGATTAAAATATTTAATGGGACTGGTATTGTCATCGAAAATTCAAATTATATTCATCAAACCCTTATCCGCACCCCAATGGGGCATAGGGCACTGCATCATCTAAACACGGTGTTATCTTGATCGTTGGCACATGAAGAAAAAGTGATCAGCCCGCCGCTTCTGGTACCAGGGTAATATTAAATAAATATTAGAATGAAAAAATCACTTATATTTATTTGACCCCCCCAGGAAATCGAACCCGGGACCTCTAGAACGGTGGTTGACCATTGCACTTCAGAGGCTGATTATATAGTAGGTGTAAACAATTTAAATGCAAAAATACCAACCACATGCATCGAGTTATTAGATGTATTCAGGTCACGGTAATCTATGTGGACTGCATATTCGTTCAGTAATTTTTATTTATATACGTCACTTGAATTTTAATGTTGGTATCAGTAGAATTGTTTTGTAATATATCCAAAATAAAACAAGGTTTGTTGGATTGAATTCTACATTAATTTCGTCTTCTTAGGAAATTATCAAACACTGCAGTGTTTGATAATGTCTTAAAAAGACGAAACGCGTTACGTTTTAACATATACATTAATAAATGTAGAATTCAATCCAACAAACCTTGTTTTATTTTGGATATATTACCCAACAATTTAATAGGGAATTCCACCAACTGTCTGCAGTTACAATAAATAGGTATCAGTAGACATCATTCAGGGATTCAAGGATTAGAAAATTCATTTAACTTTATCCTAAGCCTTAAGTAAAGTTTCCTAGCCTTGAAGGTTCATATGGCATGTACATTATACAAAATGCAATGAAAAATGTAATAAAGTGAGATTAAAGATATTTAAATATTTACCTACATGCAAAGATATCTCTACTTTTTTCATATTATTTTTTGACATCTCATCAAAGATGAAGAAGAAATATAAACGTCTGAGCATTTACGGGGCTGACGACCATCATAGGCTGGTTTAAGTGATCACTTTACACACATGCAACATTCACCAATTCTACCCGTTATTGACAACAACACTATTCAAATTCTTGAATGTTCTATATATATATGAACCAATTTAGAAACCTTGTTCTTGAATCAATAGAACTTCACTAGAGACATCTATCGGTGAGATGAAAAAAACTTCATAACAGACTTCATCATCTTAGATGACTGGTTCCTGAAGGGTCGGACTGATCATCTTGCCTTCATAAAATGAACGAGCAAATGAACGTTGCTTCAGCGACCTATGCACCATTTCAAGCGGGTCATAGGTCACATAAGGATCAGTAGTTACCCTCGACAGACACTCGAAGCCCAAAATTGGTCAAAACACCCTTCCATAATTCGCATCGAGAAAATTGTAATGGGGTCATGTATTTTATTTATTAATATTTTTTAAGCTCAGTTTAAATGTACACATGTGGCATTTTATTGTAATTTCACTTTCGTAAATAAAACAGTTTTTATTTTTATCAGGCATGCCCCGTTTTTCACGCGAATAATAAAAAAAGCGTGCCATATTTATTTTGGGGAAAAAAGTGGCGGAAACAATATTTATTTTCTCGTTAGGATTATCAAAACTGAACCGTAAGCTCAAACGTACCGCAATCATCCATATATGTGGCGGGTACGAGTAATAACAAAATACATCCAATGGATTGAAACAATGGGTTTGATTGGAAAAACATTGTACGAATTCAAAATTAAATTCAATCTTTAAAAAGATATCTTTGCCCATATTGACACCACGTTTTACGGATTGTATTTTGAAATGGATGTTTTGCCTGTATGAATAGGCGCATTTTTATCGTTTGACCGACCCGACTGTTTGATTACATAATTATTTAAAATACAAAATAAAATTATATTTACGTTGAACTTGAAATCAGCTTTTCATTTCAAGTAAAGTTCCTGAACGTGTAAAAATACGGGATCAATGATAATGTTAAATACTTTTATTTTTTCTTGAATATTTTTCGCAGATACTTTGTGGCACATTTTATAAACTTTATAAAATAAAACAACTTTGTTTTAACCACTTTTTTATTGTTTTCATTCGGAGTTGACGTATTCGCTACGCAATGCACAATAAAAACAACATTCAAGAGTTATTTAAATCGTATTTTCAAATGGTGTATGGAGTGCATGGAAGTTTTTGGTAAGGGTAGGTATTTCAATATTTTTCAATGTTTTAGAATTTAGTACATAAAATCTGATGATGACAAGGTTCTTGTCGAAACCGGTTGGTTAAAGTGTACCAATAAAAAGTGGTTAAAACAAAGTTGTTTTAATTTATGTATTAATTTTAAATCAAACACAGATTTTTTGAGTCTACTAAGTTGTATTTTATTAACAAAAAACACATAAAAAATTTATATTGTGACAATTGTTTCGCCTTGTTAGGGCATTATCAAACGAATGTGAAGATCAAATGGACTACGGTCCTTATGTAGCTATACAATTCTATGTGACAGTTTTAACATGTGCAGTAATAATTTATGGGAGACAACAGTCGCTAATGGGGGATGTAGGTATGTACCCTTATATTTGTTTTCTGGGAAGGGAAGAATTTATTGGCCATATTTTAGAGATTTTAATACAATTGTTGGTAATATTATTTTTAAGAATTTTTATATGTAGATGTAATTATTAGATTATCAATAACGCATCATGCAAGCGTTTACACAGAGAGAGATGATGTACAGTAATAGTCTATTTAAATACATTTAGCAATAGTGAAGACCTAAGGTTAGTTTGTTCATTAAGTAGTGGGGGATGTAGGTATGTACCCTTCTATTTATTTTCGGGGAAGGGAGAATTTATTGACATGCCAATTTTTATTTTTATTTTAAGAAAGAATTCATGTATGTAGATATAATTAATTACATATGTAGATATAATTATTACTAGACATGGAAATTTTTATTTTTATTTTAAGAAAGAATTTACATATGTAGATATAATTATTAGTTTAACAATAACGCATCATGCAAGCGTTTACATAGAGGGTAATAATAGTCTATTTAAATATGTTTAGCAGTGGTGAAGATATAAGGTTAGTTTGTTCATTAATGATTTTAAAATTAGGATTGTTTACATATTTATTTATTTCTAATTGCTCTAATATATTCATTTTTCTACCTTTGCTTTCAATATGTAATGGAATTGGTTTACTTGAGACATGAATTTTATGGTTATTTTCATTTAAATGGTTGGCAAATTGAGAGTCTAGTTTTTTATTTTTGTAAGATCTTACGTGCTCTGAATATCTAGTTAAGAAAGAGCGTCCAGTTTGTCCTACGTAAATTGCATTGCAATCATTACATTCTAATTTGTAAATTCCGTTGTTTTTTAAAATATTAAATTTGTCCTTCGAGTTTTTTAAGATTGATCCGTTATTATTGTTTGTTTTGAATGCCACTTTTATTCCATGTTGTTTCAAAACATTAGAAACTTTTAAAGATATTGTACCTGAGAATTGTATGCAAGCAAATTTGTTTATCAATTGGTTATGGATGTGAGGATAAATTAAATTAATATTATGTTTATATATTTTTTGGTTCATTATTTTATTAACGGTCTGTTCTCTGAATCCATTATTTTCTGCTATGCATTTAATTGTATTTAATTCTTTTTGATATGCTATTTTATCTAAGGGTACGTTTACTAATCTATGTATCATGGAGTGGTATGCTGCGAGTTTATGAGACCATGGGTGCATTGATGTGGCGTGTATTGTCGTGTCAGTAAATGTCGGTTTCCTGAATATTTCGAAGGTGTGTTGATTGTTTTGTCTCCCTATCGTTAGATCTAAAAAATTAATTTTTCCGTCAGTCTCATGTTCAGTTGTGAAGCAAATTTTTGAGTTAATTGAATTGGCCCATTTTGTAAAATTATCAAATTGTCTTAGAGAGCCATTCCAGCATATTAGTAAGTCATCGACGTATCTGACATAATATATTATATCTTTTGTTAGAGGTGATTGTAACATAATACGTTCAATATGGTCCATAAAAATTTCGGCTAGTAGGGGACTAAGTGGACTTCCCATCGGGAGACCATCCTCTTGTTGATAAATTATTTCGTTAAACTGGAAATAATTGTTATTGACACATATTTCAACAAGGTGAATTAATTCATTTACAATTATTGGATTAACATTTTGTTCAGTTAACTTTGTTTTAATTATAGAGATACATTCTTTCACCGGTATATTGCTGAATAAGCTAACGACGTCTAATGACATAAATTTACAGTTGGGGGGGAGGTCGATATTTTTTATTTTATTCACAAGTTCTATTGAGTTTTTTACGCTATAGGTTGTTTGGAATTTGGTATGGAATTTAATCAGATGATTTAATTTGTTTGCAAGTTTTGAGGTAGGTGTATTAATAAAGCATACTACTGGTCTTATGGGAATTGTATTTTTATGGATTTTTGGTTGACCATATAAAGCAGGGGGTCTGGGATTCATTACTATAGCACTGTTTTTACTGGGTACTGTAGGAAACAAAGCGTTACTTTCATTTATTGATGATCTAACTATTTTAGAGATTTTGTTGGTTGGATCACCTTTCAATATTTTGAATTCTTCTGGGTTCAGAAATGCTTGAACTTTATCTATATATTGACATTTTTCTAAAATAACAATTGAATTTCCTTTGTCCGCTTTAGTTATAATTAAATCGTTACTTTTTATCTTATTTTTTATATTATGTAATGTTGTAACCTGTGTATTTTGAAATTCATAATTTTTGTTTATTACATTCATTTCTTTGGAAATCATATCTCCGATAATATGTTTGGGTAGACTACTATTCTTCACATAGCTCAGAGAAGCTTCTACATCTACTGCTAGATATTCAAGTTGTTTTTTATTTACTCTAGTTGGAATTTTATATTTAAATCCTTTATCCAGTAATTTTATTTCATTATCGGAAAAGGTGCAGTTAGAAAGGTTAATGGTTTTTTGATAAAAAGTTGTTTTGTTGTGAAAAGTATGAGCTATAGGTTTCGGTTTTAGATTAATTTTGTTGGTTTCTTTCAATTTATCAAGTTTTTTGCGTTGAATTTCATATTTTGATTGAATTATATCATTGATATCGTTTCTTATTTCTAGGTCTAAAATATCGAATTGGATTGGATGTAATTTATAAGTTAATTCGGATTGGAGTACTTTAATGTAGTGTCCCAGGGCATCTCGTTTTCTGCAGCATTCTCGTGTCTCTTCTTTCAGCCAGATCCGTTGCGCCTTTCTGATGGTGGTACGGGCGGCAGAAGATTCACTTTTTGTGGATATTTGCACGTACTTTGGGATCACACCCTCCTTGAGGCACTTTTGGTTGAACCACAAATTTTGCACTGTTTTTCGAAATTTTAATTTTAATCTTCTATACAAAATCACCTGGGTGGCTATGTCAGCCACCTTCAATTTATTTATTGACTTGGCGTTTAATTTGTAGAACTCCATTTTAATTTATGTATTAATTTTAAATCAATAGAAGGGTACATACCTACATCCCCCACTACTTAATGAACAAACTAACCTTAGGTCTTCACTATTGCTAAATGTATTTAAATAGACTATTACTGTACATCATCTCTCTCTGTGTAAACGCTTGCATGATGCGTTATTGATAATCTAATAATTACATCTACATATAAAAATTCTTAAAAATAATATTACCAACAATTGTATTAAAATCTCTAAAATATGGCCAATAAATTCTTCCCTTCCCAGAAAACAAATATAAGGGTACATACCTACATCCCCCATTAGCGACTGTTGTCTCCCATAAATTATTACTGCACATGTTAAAACTGTCACATAGAATTGTATAGCTACATAAGGACCGTAGTCCATTTGATCTTCACATTCGTTTGATAATGCCCTAACAAGGCGAAACAATTGTCACAATATAAATTTTTTATGTGTTTTTTGTTAATAAAATACAACTTAGTAGACTCAAAAAATCTGTGTTTGATTTAAAATTAATACATAAATTAAAATGGAGTTCTACAAATTAAACGCCAAGTCAATAAATAAAAGTTGTTTTATTTTATAAATTTTGTTTTTGATGAAAATACTGGATTTGATCCCAATAGATATAAAGATGTGCACGAAGCATCATTTCATTCAAATGGAATATATTGGAAAGCATTTCGAGGGCCATCCATCGTAACATCAGAACGTAAACACTATGAATGCCCAGATTTTCATATTTTCACTTCGTCTATGTTAACATATTTTTGGTATATTTCTTTTATAATGCATATTTACCGTTAACATTTTGGGTATGTCGAAATCTTTGTTCCCAAATATGGGTTGCTCCACTTTGAAGTTATTTTTACTATTGACATCTCAACATAGATGAAGAAAAATATTGAAGTCTCGATATTCACAGGGCTTATGACCTGTCATAGGTAGGTTAAGTTATCGCTTTACACACGTGTAATATTCGATTTGGACACACTCACAAAATGTTGCGAATAAATGGTCTCTGCTAAATAAAAGCTCTGCTTTTTCAAACCAACCATAGATGCTGCCGTGAACTAAATCTTAAAGTGACATGAGATTTATGTTTTATGTATGAGTTCCAATAATTTTAGTACTGTGATGTCAATCATTAGTGTCAAAATGTCAAAATAACTCCTAAGCAAAGTAACCCAGATGTTTGGACAAGGATTTGGACACACTCAAAATTATTGTGAACATTGCATACTTAGGAAACTTTAAATTCATGAAAACGGGGAAGATAAAGGAAGTAGGATTTTAAGGAGATTTAAAGTGGTATTACATAAAATGAACGACGAATGAATGAGGAGAGAGTAATATTGAAAAATGTTACAATGTAATAATCGTCACAATCTGTTCTATCGATTCATTCATTAGAACGAGCTTTGAATTGGGGAGTTAAATTTTAAGTCCTTATAAAAAACCTTTTTCCCAGTAGACAAAAACTCGGTGAGGGTAGCAATATTCAATATTCAACATTAAATTCACTTATCTCATTGTTATTAAAGAATATTTTACTTTAAATGGTTTCGCGGAAGGGCGGAAAGTACGATAAGAAATACGACACTCGCAAATACTACCCTCGCAATAATTTATTATCTCACTATCGGGAATATTTTAATTTTATATTTCATCTTTTGAAATTTTAACCGTCTGATACCACTGAAAAGTATTCAGCACATTTAAAAAGTTATGTTTAAAAAAATAAGTTAAAGTTACATTTCATTCATTAATTTAAACCTTCATCCTCATAATATAAATGTGGAATTGTTTAACTGGCTTTTTTTTAAAGTAATTATTTTTGTTAATGTAATGTAATGTTTATTATTGTTAATGTAACTATTGTTTTTTACAACATTTTGAGTGTGTCCAAATACTTGTTCACAAAATCTGGATTATCTCCAATTACAGGAGTTATTTTCTTATTATTTTTTGACATCTCACCAATAGATGTCTCTAGTGAAGTTCTAGTGATTCAAGAACATGGTTTCTAAATTGGTTCATATATATAGAGCTTCCAAGAATTTGAGTAGTGTGGTTGTCAATAATGGGTAGAATTGGTGAATGTTACACGTGTGTAAAGTGATCACTTAAACCAGCCTATGACGGTCGTCAGCCCCGTAAATGCCCAGTCTTCCATTTTCTTCTTCATCTTTGATGAGATGTCAAAAAATAATTATTTTTTTTATAAATTTTTTTATATGTAAAGTTGTACAATTCCCGAACAAATAAAATAAAATAAATAAATAAATAAATCCTCGTTTACATGATACCGTGCCCTATGCACCTGATGATGAATAGGGTATAGCATTATAAATGGAGTGTTATCTTGACCGTAAGAACATGAAGGAAGGGTGATCAGCCCTTTGCATCAGGCACCAGTCCAGGGTAATATTGAATAAATATAAGATGTATAGAGGTTGGAAGGGTAATAAATAGAGGGACGGGCAGAGCGGGGGGGTAAAGGAATGGGATTTTTGTAAAAGGAAACAAAGATAATAATGGTGATGTATTAAGAAATAGCATAGTATTAATTAACTTATATATGAAGGCGGACATATCGCTCACTCCTTTCAATAACGTCATATATCCAAAATCGTCAATTTTCAGTTGTGCATATTTTCGGAATGCCCAGAAAATGTACTAAATCCCAGCAAAAGCAGCATATTTTTAACTTAATGCTTACCTGCTACAGGGCAGAAAGTGTTTTTGCATTTTGATGAAAAGGTATTATTTAATTTTTATTTTAAATATACTAAATATTTTTCAAATGGAGAAAAAACATTCAAGTTATACCTCAAAAGATCTGTTGCACAGCAAAGAGTTCAATAAGTAGCTTGATATTCATTTTTAATACATTTTATTATATTTTTAAACTTTAAATACGATCTCCTGAAACATCTAGTTTTTTGATATATGACGTTGTTGAAAGGAGTGAGCTATATTTTTACCCAGTGCTTGATCGGAAAACGACCCCATATAATTGACAATCATTAAATTTTGCCAAATATCCGTTTCGTCCTCAACATCGATTGGATCGAATGACCAAATAAGCTATACAAATAAGAATTAAATTTTTTATGTATTTCTAAATTTTCTAAATTTTTCATGACTTGACCTTTGTTTGTAACTGAGTGTAATAATTTAAGTGTATGTGAGTCAAATGCGTGGTTAGTTTCTATTATATGAATCGCGAATTCTGTCAAATAATAACTAGTTAGTCCACGGTGATGTTTCTTAAAAATGTATTGTAACACGTGTTTCGATGAACTTCATAATCAAACACCGTATAAAATATAAAGATGTATCAAAAACCGTTTGTTATCAGTTTTTCTGATGTCACAAACTTGAAATGATGCATTATTAAAGTGTTAAAAGAAAATAATTCTCTTTACTTGACATGGTTGTTAAATATGTATTTAAATTTCCAAGCAGTTTAAAATAATTCAAGTGGAAATTCCAGATATGGATATTTCAGGAAAGTTACTATGAGGAATGTGACTTGATTTTTATACAAGGAAGAGTGTTGCACAAAATATTTAACGTATCTTTTTCTTCATACATATAAAATTTATGCACAACTTTTGAGTGTGTCCAAATACTTGTTCACAAATCGGGGATTTTGTCACCTAGGAGGTGATGTTTTCACATTTTTGACATCTCAACATAGATGAAGAAGAATAGTACTGTAAGTAGTAAGAAGTGTACTTTTATGAGCTTTTGATGTACTGTGTCATGACAGGTCGTAAGCCCTGTAAATAACCAAAAATCTATATTTTTCGTCATCTATGTTAAGATGTCAAATATACATAATTTATGGTCGTTTTGTTTTTTAAAATCTCCCAAGAAATTAAAAATCGCGGTGTTTGAGTGAACTGTCAAATATTTGATTAAACTTCTTAAAAATCATCCGAAATGATACCTTAGTAGGCCAATGTTTCCAATAACATTTAACTCTCGGTCTACCGCAAACAAAAACTATCAATAACTATCGTTCTAGGTCCAATGGACCCCTATGTAAAGTATGGTCCTTTCTTTACTTGTTACTCTCGTGTACGATATATATTGTTATCATCATAAATTAAAATATTATTTGAAGAGTTTCAAAAACCTAAAATTAACTTTGGAACGGGTCCGTTAGACCCGCTTGGTAGATAAAGGGAAAAAATTAAAACACTGATTTTAGAATGAACCCAGATAACCTATGCACTTTAAAAAAATCTAACTAAGCAACATTGGAATGGCTTCATTAAAATAAAATAAATAATATTTTTAAAATAACTCCGAGTATGTAAGCATTTGTCCACCTATATGGTTAGCGTGTTTCGCTTCCATGCTGGGGGTCCCGGCTTCGATTTCCAGGAGGGAGGGGTGAAAATAAATATTTGTTATTTTAAACTCGTATATTTATTACATATAAAACTGGACTACCTGAAACTCAGACCACCTTGCCTTCATGTCAGTAAGTATCAAGATAACACTGCATCAATACAATGCAGTGCCTTAGAAACCATCGGGTGCGGATAAGAGTAAGAAGAATGTATGCATCTCACGTTTAAGTTCAGTCAAATGAATTACTTGCGACCATATGAAAATTTAATGATGAAAAAGTATTTGATTAATTGAACGGGATTCTACGGCGTGAATTAATTGCGTCAGAATATAATATGGAATATTTCCCCTCCCTCGCAACCTACAGCCCTTGTTTTAGGGTAGTTTATGATGAGGTTGCGTGCAAGTGTTGTAATTTATGTCCAGTCTGACTCGCAAATTAGCCCTCACAAGTGTTATGTGTGAACCTGAAGGCTGAAAAAAGTCCAACATCATTGCGTTTATTCAGAACACATCATCTCGTAATTTCAGGAAATTAAAGTAAAAAGAAGATGATTTTTTTAAATATCATAACACCTGCTCTTAAATTATTTTATTCTCATACTATTTTTTGACATCTCATCAAAGATGAAGAAGAATATGGAAGTCTGGTTTGAAATACGTGATCATTCGAGTTTCCCTCGGTCTTCCTCTGCTTATATTTCCAACTGCATTCGTTTATTAGATCGCCTTTAAATCATAAGTGATCACATATTTTTGTATAAATACATATAATTTTTTTGACATCTCAACATAGATGAAGAAGAATATGGAAGTCTGAGCACTTACGGGGCTGACGACCGTCATAGGCTGGTTTAAGTGATCACTTTACACACGTGCAACATTCACCAATTTTACCGATTATTGAGAACCACACTACTCGAATTCTTGGAAGTTCTATATACATGAACCAATTTTGAAACATTGTTCTTGAATTACTAGAACTTTACTTGAGACATCTATTGGTGAGATGAAAAGAACATCATAACAGGCTTCATCATCTTAGATGAGATGTCAAAAAAGAACATGAGAATAACTCCTATAATTGAGGATAATCCAGATTTTGTGATCAAGTATTTAGACAAAATCAAAATGTTGTATTTTATTCTCAATATTATTTGTATTTAAACCACTTTCTTTGTGGTTAGTAATTTTTCTTTCTTTCTCACCACCCCTTTTCTCTCTCAAAAAAAGTAAAAGTAAAAGTAAAAACATGCAAATGACACCATATAGTAATCTTCAAATAATACATTTTTAGCATTTAAAAAAAAAAATTATTAGTTACCTAAGAAAATTCTCCTTACCTATAATTTACAAGGATAAATAGCAAATCCAGTTTATATAATATATATTTTAAATTATATAAAAAGTGCTTAGTAAATAATAAATTCATAAGGTTGATCCCTAAAAACAATACAATAGATACAATGGATTAAAATATCTATATCAATCAAGATTTATCACGTAGTTCATTTATTCGTTTTCTTCGTCTTACCATTTTTTTCTAAACAATGTACCACTAAATCTTATAGAACTTTATTCTCTGTTGCCTCATCAATTTTTGTCACCTGGATATCTCCTTTATTGTCATTTTTGCCAGCATTTTAAAAATTATGACAAGTACTGTATTTCCAATAAATAACTTTTATCTTGTGTTTACTCTTAAGTGCTAAGTTTATTTCAGTTAGGATAAAACAAAATGCCTTATTTTATATGAATTCAGGTACGCCCCTGTATATTTTAAAATAAGGCGATAATATTCCCGCCACGTGTGTATGATTTTAACTCTGTGCCTATCTTTTATTTTCAATATAAAATACATTCGTAACGAAGCTTTTGTGGCAATTTCAGCTTCTTTTGTGCAAGTTCAATATTACAATACACAATATTACCTCTGAAGGTTTTAAAATGCCATTGCCAGAGTGCGCACACTCAATACTTTAGCAGATTTATAGGACTTTGAATTGAGTGCTAAATTATGATACCAAACTGTACATTCTTTTATTCGCGATACAAAAGATTCTTTAAAGGGATTCAAAATTTAATCTCTCTTCCACAGAAAAAGGATATAAATTAAGCGCTTTATGTTAGTCGCGTTAATTTGGTTTTCCTTTTTACCACAAAAAGCATCTAAAAAATTAATGAGAATAATATAATACGAATTTCTTTTTATTCGGAATTTTTAAAGATAATTAATAATGAGAAAGATTTGTGTTCAAATCTCTGTCCAAAAATTTAGATTTCTCCACGATTTAGTAGACTCTTTTATTTATTTATTTATTTATTTAAATGTACAGAAAGTACATTGGCGGGTTTATTGCTAAAAAACAATGTCTTCCAACCAACCAAAAACAGACTAATGATATTGATCAAAACGTTTGATACCATATATCATGGGTCGGCAACCTTTTGTTGTAAAAGGGCCAAATATTTTTCATGGGGATCAGTGCGGGCCGCACTTGCAGTAGGTAAACATACAATATTTATGTACAAATATTTTAGTTTTTAAAATAAAACGCTAAGTGTATATTTTAACGACAATTATTGTATTTAATAAAATCAATGAGATTCCCTTCGCTCCCTTTCTCGCTTCCTTTCACTCGATTGTGTATAATATCGTCCGTCATGTGCGTTGCGGCGAGAATCTCGCGGGCCGCACCAAGATGTCTCGCGGGCCATATATAGATGTTTGCAATCAGAGGGTAGATAGAATTTGAACATTAATAAAAACATAAATTGCAAATTAAGATTTAAAAAACATAAATTACAAAGGTTGATAATAAGGAGGGCAAAGTAAAAAGAGAGTTTAAGGAAGTAGGTAGAGGGAATAACTAAGGGAGGAGGTTTGATGGACAGTAAGGATTTTAATGATAAATAGTAACGTCTCAGACGTTTCTTAAAAGTTATTAGAGAAGGTGCATTTTTTACAAGGAGAGGTAAATCATTCTATAGTCTGGTCGCTGGACAGAGAAGGAATTACTGAAGAATGATGTGTTATGGCGAGGAATGGAAAGTGTTCTTTCTTCGGAAGAACTAAGTGGTAGATGATGGTGATGATATATAATATTGATCGGCGTGCGCGGAACTAAGTTTCAAATCATATTTCAGGGAAATATGATATTAAAATTTTTGTTAAAAATGTATGCTGCCTGACAAAAAGTATAATGAGATTATAAACGCCTCGTAAACTTTAATACTACTAGGTTTTTTTTTGAGATTTTATGTCATGGCTCGTTTACACTTTTGGGAAAAAAATCCAGCGCTCATCACGTGGATCAGCGTTTTTCAATCTTTTAGTGTCACGACCTCCCTAAAATGACAAAAAAAACTTTCGACTTCCTCACTACAATATTTTAGCGCTATTCAAATATTTTTATTATTAATGAAACTATTGTTCGCACATGAGTCATTAAATTTTTCTACCAATTGCGACCTAAACTAACATACTAAATAAACATCACGGCGCGTACCGCAGATAATAGATCTCAAACATTCTTCTCCTCTTCTACATTTATGAATCTCCTCACACGCACCAGTCGATTATTTGGACTAATTTGAAATATTTGATCACGCCAAGTTTTTCACAGTCGTCTTCTGTTTCTATTTCTAATCAACTCGAAATTAAAATCTAAATCAATTCTTCTTCACATACTCATTCGTTCCGCACATCTAAACCATCTCAACACACCATTCTTTATCAATTGAATCGATATAAGTTATCGCATTCCAACTGCATTCAGTATTATTTCATCCTTCTACTTGCAAACTCCATGCTTCACTTCCATGCATTAGGATTGCTCCATGACTCCGTTGTGCACCGCTTTTTTTAGATTCCGCTGTTAGCTATAATTAATCTAGAGCACCATTAAATCTGTTTCCAGCATTCATTATCTTTTATTTTTCTTTATCAATCTTTCGATCCCTGTAAAACATAGATCTTTTTTATTTTATTGAGACACCCTGAGGGTCGCGGCCCCAAGGTTGAGAATCGACGATCTAGGTTGAAACAGGAAAAATAAGATCTTGTATAATAACCCAGGAAAATACTATCAACACCGTTATAATCTGTTAAGTGCCTGAAAAAATACCGTGAGGTGTAGAAGATATAAGTAAACGGAAATCTTATTTGGTTTAATTAAGATAAGGGGATCTAAGAGGAAAATGATATAAATCACTTCCATTTTCATTACGATAAAGAAACACAAAACATTAAAATAATAATCTTCATCTTCCGTAATCTCCGCTAAGCAGGTGGGATCTTTTTAATATTTTCAAAGCATTTCCTTTGTAATACAGGATCGAATTAAATGACAACTTTAATAAGGGAATCGAAGGTAAGAGGAGAATTTTGGGAGAGCGTCATTTAAAGGACGTTGAGTGATCTCACGACACTGGGTCCGGGAAGACAAATAGCTATTTGGACGTTTAGATGAAAGATACCATTATACAACGGATTGTAAAATGTCAAGAGTCGAGATAACACAATTTTTGTTGGATGATGCGAAAACTGAAGTCACTAAAATAATATCTGAGTACAACAGTTGGTGTAAGTCCAAAAAAATATCCTAGAAATTATGTAGTATTTGGTTGTATAAAAACACACTTATTTCAAATACAGTAATTACGTTAGTAATTTTTATTTTACCACTATTTTTTAAGGTATACTTTGACACGTGTTTCGATACATTCAGCATCATTATCAAATATATCCATATAAGGTTATCTATAATAACGCTGAATGCATCGAAATATGAACGATACGATTTTATAGTAATGTTAAAAAAATATGCAAATTTATCAAATTAAAAATTTACAGATTTTACCAAAAAGTGCATAACAAATCCAACGAAAAAATAATCATAATTTTATCACAGTAAAACGCCCTTGAATATTTTATGCAGAAAAAACGGTTTATTAACTATCCAAAGGTATTTTTTATAAGGACATATCTTTAAATATTTTATATATTTTTAAATATTTTATTAAATATTTTATGTTCTTTTACTTTTATTAAAGGACGCTTCTAAAAATTATACAAGCTTTAAGTAATAAATATATTATTTAAAAACATATTTTGTATTTCTATTTGCAATAATCGATTAAAATAGCAGATAAAAAATTACTTTAGGTGATGTATAATATTTTCATGTTAATGCCATCGTCACTTTATATTCATATGCAACGTATTGATTGTCTTCTATTTCAATACTTGTTTTTAAAATACTCAAATACTTTTTACAAGACAAATTGGGCAAAATATGAAGGAGTTTCAATTGAACTATTTGTGTTACTGTGAATTTAATACTGTTTTTACGTAGACCTAAGCGGATTGTGTTTGAAAATGAATATAATTTTTTTGAGACTGGTAGTCAAATACATCAAATAAATCGAATACATGTAAAAGGGAAGAAAAAGTAAAACAGAAAAAAAAAGAAAAAAAAAAGCACTATGATCTTTTTGACACCCATTACCGCCTCACGCAATTGGTGCATTTATGTAGGAGGGTAATAAAATAGCCTTTTCAGTTGATTGCTTTCAGGTAGGGCGCAAAAAACAATCCTGAAAATGGACGTAAAAATAAACTTCTTAGGGCTTTTCATTTACAGAAGGAAGAAATTAAATACATTAAGTTAAGTCCCATGTGGGAGTTGATAAAATATTTTTGTCGGTAACAAATCGTATTTTGAAACTCGATAGAAAGTTTTTAATAACAGATTATGTCGAAATTACTGCAAATTCAATTTGGAAAATCGGAAAAATCTTACAAACTGTCAATCTATAAAATTTCTTAGGTATGTTTATTTTTTACGCTCGAATAAATTATAAAATTCTTTTTCCGATTTTAAATTTCGTCGAAAAATATTTTCAGATTTTGACAGAAAGACGTCGTTCACGTTGACGAACAGCAATTAACTCGATAATTGGTTGGTTATTCATACTGACACACAACATTTGAAAGATGAATGCCTGGAACAAGTTTAAAAGGGAGTTATATTTTAAAGGGATGAAAATTTGGATTTGATATTGGAAAAGTGTGAAAGCAGGGAATATAATAAATACTTTATTTTTGAAAAGTGACGGTGATGAAATATTACTCTTGATCTGCGCAATTACTCTTCAAGAAATAAGTATGTTTAAAGTACTTCAGACAGAATCTTATCACACTGAAGTTTTATAAACAGGCACTTTGTGCTCTTGTTTATAAGCTCTCCGAGATCGACAGATGTACGTGTGATGATGAGACACCTCAAGATGCTCAAGGTGCTTTACCTCCATTTCAGGTTTCAAAGGTAACAGTTGGACATGTGTTGCAGGAGCCTGTATGAGAACCTAAACATCGGTACCGTATTACTAACGAAATCTCACGAGAAGTGGTATCATACGTGAAGGACATTGGTACCATAAACCAAACTAAGACACTCTTCTAGTGGAAGGTCTGTTGACGATAGTCAACAGTCTGGCTTCTCCTGAGGAGTTTTACCTGGTTTTATCCCTGCAATGAGCAAATTCTGAGAAGTTCCTGAATGGCCCACACTAGATTATCCCTACTGATCCCAACACAGATTAAAATAAAAGATACAATATTTTGAGTGTGCCCAAATACTTTTTCACAAAATTTGGATTATCTCCAATTATAGGAGTTATTTAGAAAAAAAGAAAAAGAAAATAAATTTTAAAATAATGTGAAAAATAAAAGATCTTGTTTTAACGTTAGAAGAAACAAAAATCCACTTAATGATACATAAAACCTTATACAACAAGCAACCAAGGTAAATAATGAATACAACTCCCATCTAAAAAAGGCGCGTTGATTTTCTTCAATAATGAATAATATATTAGTATATTTTTTGAAAATCGGTCAGAAGATTGGTTAGCTTAGTAATAAACTGCAATATTAACCATTACACCAATATAAAATATGACGATAATACAAAAATGTATACATACACGTATTAAAATAAAATATATTGTGTGATGATTTAAAACAAATATTATTATTGAAGGTATAATACGAGCTGTGAAATATTTTCACCATACAATATTAGAAATTCTTAGGGGAGACTCGGATATTGGAAATGAAATGTCCGGCATTCTACTTTTCAAAACGGAATGTCGCGAGAATTTCTGGTGAAAAGAATTGGAAAAAGAAAACAAAGCGATGCATGGGAGGTATGTAAGATTGGGATTTATTTTCTACGGTTTTATGGGGTGTATTTCCAAGGCCTATCATCCCTTCGACATATATTACTGTTCAATGTATTGTTAACGAATTCCAAGAAGGATTGATTTTGATTATTGGTTAATGAAATCATATCAATATGTATGTTATTAGAGAAAATACTGACTTTGAATTCATGTATATATATATATATATATATATATATATATATATATATATATATATATATATATATATATATATATATATATATATATATATATATATATATATATATATATATATATATATATATATATATATATATATATATATATATATATATATATATATATATATATATATATATATATATATATATATATATATATATATATATATATATATATATATATATATATATATATATATATATATATATATATATATATATATATATATATATATATATATATATACATAAACATACATGCTGAATTGAGGTTCTTCTTCTTCACCTTCTTTCACATGCGAGCTTTCGCCACCATCTTCGTCATATAAACGCAGTGTTATCTTGATCGTTTACACATGAAGGAAAGGTGATCAGCCCTCCGCTTCAGAAACCAGTCCAGATACAAAAAATCACTTATATTTATTTTACCCCCCTTGGGAATCGAACCCAGGACCTCTAGAACGGTAGCCAAGCGTGCTGACCATTACACTACGGAGGGGGTCTTTGGTTTAGTTAATACAAAATAATTATTTTTGAAAAATATTAGACCTTGGTGTGTTTTAAAATTTGGATGCACTCAAAATATTGTTTTAAAAAACCTTGATCCAATTAAAACCGTTCTCTTTTTAAACATATATCTAGTACATACAAACGTAAATATTCTTAATTTTTTTGGATAATGAAGGAATAAAAAAGTTTTTTTATTGATATTTCAACATAGTAATAGATGACGATGAATATAAATGTCTTGATACAAGTTATTTTACACACTACAGGAAGAATCTTGTAAACATTGTAAGAAGGTTTCTGCTAGTAAAAACTTACATATGTATTACAACCACAAGTATAGCCGAAGAAGTAGCATATAGATCAGAATTTATGAGCAAAAATTTGGACACTCAAAAGATTTTTTAATTGAAATTTTATCTTCTAATTTACCCCTCGCATTAAAAAAAATCTTTTTTTTGTCAAAAATGTTTGAGGTGACTTACAACTCCACCCTTGATCAACTCAAGGATCGTCTCTTGAGGATTTACCTCAGCTTGGATGTTTTGAAGTGCTACGTCTATACAAAAGCGCAAGCCACACTATCGAACTGAACAATATACTCAACTGTTCTCTTTTCTGCCTCAAATGTACGGGATGAGAATTAAGACCGTTTTTACATTGTCTCGAGTCTTGAAAATAAAACACTCTTGTAAATGTATTGTATCATAATAATAATAAAAAATAATAAAACAGTAGGTGCATATTGAACTAGGTTTCAAAACATTTCAAAATATTTTGTTAGTATGTTTAAAAACTTACAAACTTAACTAACCAACCATCACGCCGCTTCCACGTAAGGCTAGGCAGAGAGAAAAGAACGCCGCACCAATTTGTCTTAGCAAATAATCTTCACCTCTTCTATATGCATCTCCTTATATATACCCGCCAATTATTCCATCTGTTAATATGACCACTAAATTCACTGGAAAAAACCTGACCAATTTCAATTAATTGAAATACTTGATCATGCCAAGCTTTCCCCGTCTTTGTCTGCTTTTATTACCAACCACGTTCACACTTTATATTTGTCTTTCTTCGTTTGTTAAATCACATATCACTCACTCCTTTCAACAACGTCATAATTAAAAAACTTGATTTTTTAGGAAATCATTTTTAGAGTTTAAAAATACAATAAAATGTTTTTTTTTTTTTAAATCAAGCCACTTATTGAACTTTTTACTGTGCAACATATTTTTTTAGGTAAAACCTGAAGGTTTTTTATCTATTTGAAAAATATTTAGCATATTGAAAAAAATAATTAAGCAATATATTTTATCAAAATGTAAAAACAGCACTTTCTGGCCTGTTGCGGGTAAATATTAAGTTAAAAATACGCCACTTTTGCTGGGATATAGTACATTTTTTGGGCATTCCGAAAACATGCACAACTCTAAATTGTCGATTTTTGATATTTGACGTTGTTGAAAGGAGTGAGCGATATGTTGATCTAATTTTTACTTTATGAAGAACTAAACTAGTTTTGTAAAAGGTAATACATATTTTTGTAAAGATCTTAAGTTTAAAGAACAATAATAATTTTGTTTTACTGTTCTTTCTTCGTTCAGTCAAAACTATTTATACGCATCATTATAAATTTTAAATTCTAAATAAAGTTCCGGTTTAACAACCGATTAACCCTTAGTTTTCCAGATATTTCCACTTTTGTGAATTTCCCGAACATCTACGCCTTAGGTCAGTTCTTAGAGTGCCACTTTTTCATGTTTTCATATTTTAGGATTTTAATTTTTGTTTTTTATTACTGAATAACTGTTCTATTGATAACAGTCCAAAATATTACTAATACTGGTTTGCCTTGGCGGAAAAAAAATGTTAATGCCCGGTCAATGATTTTTAAATAAATCTTAAGGTGACTTTGACTCTTCACCCTGAAAAAATATATATGACGCTAACCTGGCAAGTTATTTTAAAAGATTGTTTAGTTTGTATCATTTAAAAAACAGTATAACATTTACTTTGTTATACTTTAGAAAAAAAGACATTACCTTTTTAATTAAAAATGAGCTGATTTTATAATTATTTCATTTATACGGAATTCCGATGTAATAACAGGACATACTGTATATAAATATTAAAATATATTTATTTATAAATATAACTATAATTTTTTTATTCATTAAATATATTTACATTTTTATTTATAACATAATACATTTGAATCATTTATACATATGGAGAATTTTTATATTTCGATTCACTGTGCCTCTCCATAAAAGAGACTGTGCTCTTGTGCTTGGAGAGAGACTTACACTCGTGGTTTAATGTTATATATATATTTATATATATATATATACATATATATATATATATATATATATATATATATATATATATATATATATATATATATATATATATATATATATATATATATATATATATATATATATATATATATTTAACGATTAGCAACATAGACCGATATTTCATCAAATCAATACAAAGTCTGCAATCTGCAAAGTAGGTAAGGTTTGGGTTGGATTTTCAGCCATTTAATATGAGTTTTCTTACCCTTTGCATTATTCACCGTTGCCTTGGAGCCTACTCAGATATCGTATAGTACGACACCGCTATTAGGTATTATAATATATCGTTATGTATTATGATAATACGTAATATATTACATTCCACTATTGTTTGGTTACCGCCTGTATAAACATTTGCTTTGGGTTTTAGGTAATGCAGTTTGTCTAATCTCTATACTATTATAACCAGTTTTCTTGAGATATGAGATAGTGTGAGCTTAGCTTCTGTCACAATCTGCTATTATCACATAAGTATCCAAACAGCAAATACTTAAGCTTCTTACAAAAGAATCCCAAAACCATTTCGTACAGATAATTACAAGAATTGTGTTGTCTTCGATGTGAAAATTTCGATGTGTTTGTTAAAAAAAGGTTGAGTTTGTTATCGCACCCATTAAGATGTAAATATTTTTAACAACATTTTGAGTGTGTTGCCGAATCCTTGTTCACAAATCCTGGTTTGTCACTAGCCAGGCTATGACAGCGTGTACAAATCTTTGTTCACAAATCTGGGTTTGTCACCAACCAGCCTATGACAGGACTATAGCCCTGTAAATGCCCTTCCATATTCTTCTTCATCTGAGATGTCAATATAAATAACTCGTAAGTGGACGCACCCAGATTTGTGAACAACGATTAAGATACACTCAAAATATTGTAAATAAAATCAGTAGTCAAGTTATAAATTTAATAAAAATTCTAAATCACGTTTCCAGGCGTTTTCTACTATGTCAAATAATTCTGGAATCTTATTTACATGTCGTGAAGGTCTCTGCTAAATAAAACTTACTTAACTCAACCGCAGATGCTGCCAAGAACTCGCATGTGAAGCAAGGTGTCAATTGAAAGATATACTCAATTTTTGCAGTCTTGTTTTCAATCATTAGTAGATTTGTGGTTTTTATACGCGTATAAAGCGATCACTTAAACCAGCCTATTCACAGTTCGTAAGCCCTGTAAATGTTTACACTTTACCATCCTTCTTCATTGTCGAGATGACAGTATTTTTTTTTACTTATAAGCGTAAAGCCTTATTTGATTCTCGTGTAATATAATTCAAAACTAGCTAATTAATATTTTATAAGTGAAACGAAACTACTCCCTTTGGGAATCGATTATAGTAGACAAATGATTTAACCACAATACTGCAGAGGCAAAAAAACACCTTTTTCTAATAATTGTTTAAACCCCGGACACGATACGTGCTGCAAGCGGCGAGAGTCATTTACAGTAGAACCTCGATATAACAAATCGTAAGGAGTTGTGAAAAAAAAACAGTTTATCAGGTGATTGTAATATTGAGGTTCACTCTCTTATTTTTTTTTTTTGACTTTCATTTAACGAATTCTATGGAATTTATCCTCATTAAAACTATTAATATATATGGTATGACGATTAATACAGTAAACGCCGTAATATACTTACTATTTAAGTTACAAACGATATATTTATTTTACATGTTACTCCTGTAAACATTAGTAACATACTGAAATTACACGTCCATAAAAATGTTCATATTAACATATTCATATAAAATGTACATATTAACTTACTTACTTACTTTCGTTACATCGAGCTTGGTTTACGTACTGTATTCGTTATATGCGAGTATATTTTTCATTGAATGCTATGACTAGTTTGAATGTATTTTAAAAAAATGATGTTCGTTACATCAAGGTAATTTAGTTAAATATTATTTTTGAAAATTTCAATGTTCTCATCTTTTTAGAATTACATAAACTCGAAAATATTTTATCATTTTTGGCATTGGGATGAAAGATGTTTTGAGAACATAATTAATTTTATGTATTTTTAATTAAAACGTTTCAACAATAAACGCGAATGAAAGACGCTACTATCCAGACGAATAATTTTCACAGTAATCCTATCTTTTAAGGATTGAAATTGAGCTATCAATTAAATTTCAAAAATAAACTTCAGAAATAATTTATTAAGTGAATGAAAATAATAGATTTACAATTATGTAAATAAGTTATAATATTATATTTTTTTAATGACCTTATTTCTTTTAGTTTTTATTTTATTATATTTAATTATACCCAATGACCCTTTATATCCTTGCTTGTTTGGCATGAACACGTCATGTGTGCGACCTCTAATGCAAATTTTACCGAAATATCACATAAATACATATTTTTTATTATTATAAACAATCCTATTATTCCTTAGCAGTTCGTATAAATTTAATCATTATTAAGGAAAAAACGTATTTTAATAAAATATACAATCTTTTTCTGCTTAAAATATCACTTTGTTGTGGTAATACAAATGCGCAAAAGATTTTTTTTAAAACATAATTTTCGGAACTGCAAAATATAATTGATAAAACGATATTTGTGTATGGATACATATGTACCTATTCATCATTCTCGTGACATCACCAAATCGAATAGATTTAAAAAAAAAACGTTTTTTGAACTATAATAGATCGATCTATCAGTTCCAAAAATTTTGACAGTGTGGTTGTCAATCATGGGTGGAATGGTAAATTTATATATATATATATATATATATATATATATATATATATATATATATATATATGATATATATATATATAATATATATATATATATATATATATATATATATATATATATATATATATATATATATATATATATATGTATATATATATATATATATATATATATATATATATATATATATATATATATATATATATATATATATATATATATATATATATATATATATATATATATATATATATATATATATATATATATATAAATATATATAAATATATATATATATATATATATATTATATATATATATATATATATATATATATATATATATATATATATATATATATATATATATATATATATATATATATATATATATATATATATATATTTATATAAATATATATAAATATATATATATATTTATATATATATATAAATATATATTTATATATATATATATATATATATATATATATATATATATATATATATATATATATATATATATATATATATATATATATACATATATACATATATATATATATATATATATATATATATATATATATATATATATATATATATATATATATATAATATATATATATATATATATATATATATATATATTTATTTACATATATTTATATTTATTTACATATATTTATATTTGTGTGTGTGTGTATTTATATAAATAATTTCATTAAAATAAGTGTACTATACATATTTACTATTTAATTTGTAATATTCTACGTAAAATAATATTTTAAAAAGTTACCGTTGATGATTTATCGCAGAAAATTCCGAGTTCTCAAAGACAGGTGTCGCACAGATTAATTTGTCGCCCACCGAGTGCGGGAAAGTGAATTCAATTGGGAAAAGTTTCGCCGGGAAACGCGATCGCAATTCTCAACAAGTGCATCGCGAGCGCGGACTGGCTGGGACGAGACGACCGACCCGTTTCGCGTCCCTGGGCCGAATGAAAGCGGGACACAGGAGACCGAGGAGCCCGAGATGGGAGCCGCGAGAAGAAGCGCGTCCTTTCCGACCAAAATAAGTCGACGTTTTTACCTACTTACGTCGTTGCGGGTCACTAAGGCCAAAAATTTAAACTAATAATATATCATTGTGTGGTTTTGTTTATAAAATATAGCATTATCGAAATTAAATAAAATTATATATAAAACAAAATTAAAATGAATGAAAAAGAAAAATTAAAAGAAATTAAAATATCATATTATTTTTTGACGTCTCATCTCATACTAAACAATATTCACAATACATATTTTGACATTTAGGGAAAGAAGCTTGGGTAGATTTCAAGTGGCTATATTTTTTGTGTTGATATTGTTTAGTAGATAGTGTTTTAGTATTAATCAGTCTTGATAAAGAAGCGGTTAGCTTCGAAACCGGTAGACATTATAAATTAGCTAAAATGAAATATAACTAATTTATAGTGATTTTAAAACAAATTTATACAAATATATATATATATATATATATATATATATATATATATATATATATATATATATATATATATATATATATATATATATATATATATATATATATATATATATATATATATATATATATATATATATATATAATATATATATATATATATATATATATATATATATATATATATATATATATATATATATATATATATATATATATATATATATATATATATATAAATATATTTATATATATATATATATATATATACATATATATATATATATATATATATATACACATATTTTATATATATATATATATATTTATATATATTTATATATTTCTTTAAATAAACTCTTTTTATTCATTCTTTTTTAATGTGGCTCTTTTTATTGTGGTTGGATGTAAGATTTTTCTCTCATGGTACGAGGCCTGAGTGTTTTGGAATGTATTCAATATTATTGGTCCCGACTTGTGAATGTGAAATTGATATTCATTGAAAATTCATCGTTTCCCTCGTATAAGCAAAAAACTCCCTTATACCCACAAAATAGGATATAAATTGATATCCGCAGACTAATGAAATATTATTATAAAGTGTCGAAAATGACACTCTATATTTTGCTGTTTTTATTCATTCGTCACCTACTTTTCTTTTCTTATCCTTTGAGTCCTTTGGCATATGCTCCATCGTCATATTATCTATTTGATATATGTTGAACTTCATTTACTTCAATTTTTTTTTTTAAGATCTAGGAATCTGGACCTGGTTACCTGGACTTCAAATGTGTGATGAGGTGTTCTATGCACTGTTTGGTGTAGATGGAGGTCAGATTAAGATATATTGATAAAAAACACGCAAATATCCGAATGCAATGATGTGTTAAAATTGTAAAACAATCGTTGAATAACTTTAGGTGATTTAAGATTTTGAACAAACGAACATGTATATTTTTATTAAAATACATCAGTTATTATTTTATAAAATAGAACATCATGATTTATATATTGAAAGCTTTAAAAGTTAAAGGCGTCCAATATATCTGCAAAATCATTACAATGAAAGTGCCTATAAAACTTTTTTTTAATAATATTTAACGTATTATACATGTATATTGGTATCTAAACATGATGATGGAGAATATGGAGGTCTGGGAATTTCCAGGGCGATCGAGAGCTACAAATATTCTCATTAACACGTGGAAATACAAAGAATTTGTATTTTCCCCTGCTGGTGAGAACATCTGTAGTTCTCAAAAATAATCGTGTTTACATTAATAAACTCAAATACGTAGTGATTTTTATTTATGTATACTTATTTGACAGGCGCTGTGGCGTAGTGGGTAGATGCTCGACTGCTAAACTGCTCGACTGGCGTTGCGGATTCGATTCCCACCAATCGCAAAATAAATTCAAGAAATATATATTTTCATTTGGTTTGGGTGTTTGTGTTGTATTCACAACCTTCCTTATCTTTATTATCCTACCTGCAGACAAGCCTAAATTAGAGGCTTTGTGGGTTATTCCTTTAAAGAATGGACCACACCGATATCTGGAACATGTCACTTGCTAACTATAAAGCAAGAATAATTGCAATACTTCAAGCTGATGTATAATTCCTTCTCTAATATGTTTATCCTTGTTTAATATTGCAAAATTTAATGTGTAAGGGTTCGAATATGTATGATGAGATGCCTGAATGTATGAAGAATGAAAAGAGTCTGAAAGAATTTAAAAATAAATGTTTTGTTTACTGTAAGGATATGTAAATATATATATACATATATATATTTATATATATCTATATATATATATATATATATATATATATATATATATATATATATATATATATATATATATATATATAATATATATATATATATATATATATATATATATATATATATATATATATATATATATATATATATATATATATATATATATATATATATATATATATATATATATATATATATATATATATATATATATATATATAATATATTTATATATATATATATATATATATATATATATATATATATATATATATATATATATATATATATATATAAATATATATATATATATATATATATATATATATATATATATATATATAAATATATATATATATATATATATATATACATATATATATATATATATATATATAAATATATATGTATATATATATATATATATATATATATATATATATATATATATATATATATATATATATATATATATATATATATATAAATATATATATATATATATATATATATATATATATATATATATATATATACCGTAAAGTGGGTTTACATTGCACCAAAATACTGCATTTTTTCAAAAAATTGTCTATTCAGATCAGGTTTTTTACTTTTTCTGAGGTTTCAACTATTGCAATGTAATAACACATATACCTGTAACATGTCTGATACGTTTTTAAATTTTTATCTATTTTGCCTGTATTTTTTTTTTATATTTATATTTTGGTGCAAAGTATCCCGGGGTAAAGTACAACTTTGCACCATGATATTTTCTCTACACTTTTCGTACTAGAATCCAAATTTATGCAAAGTAAAGGCTATCCTACAAGTTTTGTTGCACCTTATGAAGGGTTTTGGCTCACAGTTCACTAAATGCAGATTATAATATTGTATAATTATGGAAAAATAAGACACTTGATAGAATTTTTTTTTTAAATATTGAAAAATCTAACAAAAATGTTTTTTTTTTTTCAATACTGAAGGTTTAAAGTTATATAAAATAAAAGGTAGATATTAAAACATATCGTACTATATAGGTAATAGGAATCAAAATTAAATTAGGTCTAAATATGGTCAAGTTCCGGGACGGTAAAGAAACCTCTTTTGGATTGCATTTTCGGTTCTTTTATGGAACCCGCTACATCCTTCCAAGAATATTGAAGAAAGTCATCCTTCATCGGCCATTTCCACGTTTTGAGACTCTCCTGCATGGATTTAACAGCTCTGTCTTTCTTTATTTCCAAAATCTGTCCCGGAAAATTTTCTCCTTCATAATGAAATACGACATATTTTCCCACCTTCTTTTTTACTGGTCCTAATGAAACGGAAGAACAAATACGATAACTGGTTTCAGTCATCGTTTTTGTTCTTCTCCCTCTTCCTCAAAGCTTCCGTGTCAACTATAATCAGTTAATGCTAGATATGCTGGAAGTTTCGATGTGGAAGGTGGGATCATTGATGTAGTTGGTTCAGGTAGCATTTGTGTCTCGTCAACGTTCATTTCGACATTTGGATTGTGAGCAATGCTCTAACCTGGTTCGATCGGTATTGTTTTCCTGCGTTTTAAGACTGAATTCTTTGGGTTGAATCTGTTTTCTTCCAAAAACTGTTGAAAACTCTGGCGCACGTCATCGTCATACGCTTTTAATGGCAACCGATTAAGCAACTGAATAGTTTTAGCAACAGTCAAGGTTTTATATCTTTACAAAAATGATCTTATCCATTTAGAGCCTGGTACGTTGTTCTTTAATATTCGTACTCTTCTGCCAAATCTATCCAAATAGGCTATTAGAATGTAGCGAATGTTAAAAACACTCACTGGGAAACCGTACTCACTCATGTCTACTATGCAGTTTACGAAGGATTGCTCTTCGCACTTGTCACATATCGGAGGTTTTCCCACAGGTTTTGTGTGCTGACCTTTGAGCTTATAGTTAATCGTCCTTCTGGGGATTTTGAAAATTTCTTCAGCCTTTCTTTGACTGATTGTACCATTTCGAATGGCCTCCACACACTGCTCCACTCTCTTCGGTGTAAAATTGCAGTATCGTCTGGCATAAGGCCGCTGTTTGTGTGTTCTTGACATTTTTGAAAAAAATATACCATCAGGAATTAAGTAAGTACACAAAACCAATAGATATTTAGCAAACATGTCAAGTTGTATTATCCGTTTTAAGACTTTTCATCAAATTAATTAACTATGGCCTTTTGTGGATACTTTGCACTTGGTGCAATGTTACCCCAAATGTGGTCAATACAAGTCAGTTCTTAAAAAAATATTATTTTTACATAAACTTGACAACGTAACTAAAAAATACAGTATTTGAGAAAAGCAGGGCCTATCTACCTATGATTTAGAGACCACTCACTTGTTGTAACTAGTTTCAGTATACTGATTCCACTGGATTTTTTCGGACACAATTTTCAGACAGAAAACTTTCTTTACGTTCGGACAGGAAAAACGCATTGAAGCAATAGCGACCGACTGTTACTTCTGTAAACTAAAAAGTAGATTGAAGTGCCATCTATCAGAAACAATAGAAAGTAGAATGAAAAATGACATGTATCAGAGATGACCAGCTCTACAATTTCTTTACAGAAGGTGGTGCAAAGTATCACCCATGGTGCAAAGTATACCCACTTTACGGTATATATATATATATATATATATATATATATATATATATATATATATATATATATATATATATATATATATATATATATATATATATATATATATATATATATATATATATATATATATATATATATATATATATATATATATATATATATATATATATATATATATATATATATATATATATATATATATATATATATATATATATATATATATATATATATATATATATATATATATATATATATATATATTTTAGTTAAAAGGGTAACAATTATCACATGTAATATATTTATTATGTACAAATTGGCTAGGGTCGTAAAAAAAGTTTTTTTAAAGTAAGCCACAAAATTAATGCTAAATCCAAATATAATATCTTATCTGTATTCTCGTTTTTTGTTGTTGTTTGTAAATCCAACATTATTCTTTGAGCGTACTCATACCAGCATGTTTTGAAGTGTAGAATTTAAACTAATATAATATTATTAGTTTTAGTGTTGTGTAGGTGTATAATGTTGGCAGTTGTCGTTGGCCCTCGTAGGCAAAAGGGCTTTTTCCAAATGAGACGTCAAGGAGGTTTGATTTATGGCGGACGAGTTGGTGTTATTTGATGTCAACTGCTTTCAATGGAAATAAATATCAAACATCATATACTCGTGAATTATAATATTCTAAGTACCAATATTACTTTACTATAAGGGGATACTAATATAGAATTTATGGAACTTTTATTCAAAACTCGGCAATCGCTCCTCGAAATGAAATACATAGGTTTACAGTAGAACCTCTCATAACCAGCATAATTCGTTCCAGAATCCTACTCATTAAGCGAATTCGTTAAGCAAATTCTTGTTTTTGTTTTTTTGTTTGTTTTGACTGGGGCGGAAGTCCCGGCTCACAAGTGAATGACTTAAAAAAGGGACTTGCCCTGTCTCTGTTACTCGTTATGCGAAATGTTTCTCGTTAAAGGAGCGACTTTTTCACTTTTATTTTTGTTCGTTATGCGAATTACTCATTATGAAAGGTGCCACTGTATTATATTTACATACTATGGTATTAAAACGTGTTTATAAGGAATATACCGCGCTGGAGGTTCCGGGTTCGATTTCCAGGGGGGGGGGAGTGAATATAAATATTAGTAATTTTTCACTCTAATATTGATTTAATAAACCTGGATTGGTCCCCGAAGCGCAGGAGTGATCACCTTGCCTTCATATAAGTAACGTTCAAGATAATACTACGTGAATACGATGCATTGCTCTATCCACCACTGGGTGCGGATAAGAGTTATCAAGAAAAAAATAAAAATATTCGCTATTTAACATTTAACATTAAATCTCATAATGTTAGCTTTGAAATTTCCACAAAGTCCCATATGACAGCTCCATCTGTTACAGAAAAACATTAAATCCTTACCTTCATCAAGGTATTATATACATATATATGTATATATATATATATATATATATATATATATATATATATATATATATATATATATATATATATATATATATATATATATATATATATATATATATATATATATATATATATATATATATATATATATATATATATATATATATATATATATATATATATATATATATATATATATATATATATATATATATATATATATATATATATATATATATATATATATATATATATATATATATATATATATATATATATATATATATATATATATATATATATATATATATATATATATATATATATATGTATATATATATATATATACAATATATATATATATATATATATATATATAATATATATATATATATATATATATATATATATATATATATATATATATATATATATATATATATATATATATATATATATATATATATATGTATATAACTGTATATGTTTTTATATTGAATGGTTTATAATATGAACGCCATATGAACGTAAGGTCTGCACACTTACACAATGCTTTTTTTGTAATTTTTTCCGAAAAACCTACTCATATCGACAACGTTAGTAAATATTCATATAAAAATAATTAAAATCAACTTAAAGAAAATTTCAAACAATCTTCAAAGAGTGTTTTCCACCTATTGAAGATTGTGTGTTTTCTCTGGTAAATACACAGGTACTCAATGTTTTATAAACGTTTAAAAACAAAGCCTTCTATACAAAGCACTGTTTTTCGTAAGCACGTGACTCTAATCACACGCATTACAGAGTGGAAACCCCTCAGTCCTTGTTTGAAGGCCTCCAGAAAAACCATTTTCTTTGCTAAGCACTGCTCAAATAAGGAACTTCGTTTTCATATCAAAGTCGATACCATTAATGGATTCGCTTTCATCTAAAAAATAGCTGTTGATTTATTTGAACTGGACCTTAATTTTATTTTTATAAAATAATATCAATTGGATTGTTTTTTATCCTTTGACATTGATTCTTGAAAATATGTGTGTTTTGATCCTTAAAGAGTTAAATAAATATAAGAGTGAAAAAACACTCAAATTTATTTTGAGCCCCCTGGAAAACGAATATAGGACCTTAGCTTGATAGACAAACACGTTTCCTACCATTCTTTAGAAGGCAAAGTAAATACAATAAAATAATCCAAATTAAAATAATAAAAAAAAAACAATTAAACACAAGAGTGAAAAATGAACAGAAATAACCTTCTCATTATTTTTTTAAGGTTCAATCATCTTTTATCAAAGTTTTTCTCATTATTTAAAAAAAGGACTTAGTTATAGGAGGTAATAAAATAATAATATATATAATAATATAAAATAATAATAGAAAAAATATTAATAAACAAAAAAGTTATCCTTTTGTTTTACTCGATCAACAATACGTTAGGTAGCCCCAGATACATCATCTATAATTCAATCACTAATTTTGAAAAATTGTGACAGTTAATTTGTCAGTTAGTATCACAAAGATCAGAAAAAAAACACCATACTATGATAAATCCTAAAAAGTAACGCTGGATTTACATATTTTCTTTTGATAAAAGCTGAAAGATCATGTGACGTGATTTTCCACCGGTTTTCCTTTTAAAATGTCAGGTTAGTATTAATCGTGTGGCAATAAATCCTTTTAATGAATTTTCCTCCCAGATGCATGCAGTAAGTGTGAAGTGATAAAGGAGGTAACCTGTCTTAAAACCTTCCTCAGAGAGACGTTGATGACCCTAAAAATGTAATAAAACCATCACCCTTTCCGTCAACCCTCGAAATCATTAGCGTCAAAGAATTAACCCGTTTGAAACCGATGGAGAAACTGTTTTTAAAAAAGTCAAAGTTAAATTCAAAGAATTAAAAATAGTCTTATGACTTGTACTTCACCCAAAATCAGATTTCAGGAAAATTCATTCACTTTTTTTAATTATTCGGTAAGACCTATCATTCAAAAACGTGATCTTGACCTATTTCCTTTTCTTGAATTCCTTTAAAAATTTGCACAGTGGTGTATTTTTGCCAAGAAAAGCTTATCAAGTATCCGATTTTTATAATTTGTATACAAAAACCTCTAACAGCAAAGGGAGGCTTGCCAACGTATCATGAAGATACTTTTATCGTTTGGCAATCGATGATAAACCAATATTAATAAGAAAAAAAACCTGATATATTCGTTTATATTGTTGCATAGCATTGAACTTCAATCAATCAATTGAATAAATTATTTTTTTTATAAAATCTCTTTTAAAAAAATCGATAAATTTGCAATCTGCAAATAATAAGATAAATATTATATTATTTTTTGGCATCTCATCAATGATGAAGAAGAATATGGAAGTCTGGGCATTTACGGGGCTGACGACCGTCATAGGCTGGTTTAAGTGATCACTTTACACACGTGTAACATTCACCAATTCTACCCATTATTGACAACCACACTACTCAAATTCATGGAAGTTCTATATATATTAACCAATTTAGAAACATTGTTCTTGAATCACTAGAACATCACAAGAGACATCTTTTGGTGAGATGTAAAGAATCTTTTTAGTAAGCAGAAACTCTTTTATTAGTATGTGAGATCCGAATCCTGGATTATAATCACACACATGAGAAACGCCAGAAAATACCATTTTCATTTTTATTATTTAGGCAACAATTTGTGAACAAGTAATTGGACACACTCAAAATGTTGTAAGATAAATATTAGTTTAATACCACATTTTAACAAAATAATATTTATAAATTTTATTAAACCGTAACTCTCTAATTCCCTCGAAATTCTCCGTAACTTTTAACTTTCATTCAATTCTAACGCTCTTTTCTATAATATTAAGTCGCAATGTAAAATTCATAAAAAAAATAATCATAACCTTAAAAAAGATTTTTAATGTCAATAGTTTAGTCAATATTTTTTTGAAACTTACTTATTTATTGTTTGATTAAAAAAAACAATGGTCATCGGAAATTATATAAAAATAACATTTCATCGTTTTTCCATCTAAAATTCAATGCATTTTTTCTAGATTTGTGTAGGTATAGGATGTCCGGTGGCAGAATTAGAATTTTTAATTTTAATGAAAAAATTACTGCAAAGGATAAACATTTATTTCAATAAAAATTACAAAGAAGAGAAGTGCGGATTTGTTGTTGTTTTTTTTTAATATTTTTAACAAATTCACAAACTAATTCTTTAAAATAAATTAAGAAATTAATTAAATTGTTTGATACATTTAAGGATTTAAAGTGTTAAAAGTCAGGCCAAGTTGAAAGATATCATTTAGGTACATTTTCATGCCACCGTACAAAAAAAATCGTAATTTATCTTAGTAACAGATTTATAGAAATACTAACTATAAGAGCACCTTTTTATTAGTTGTTCGTATATTTCAGACGCCAGGTGAGAATAAAAACATTCTTGTGAGGATGAAAATTAAATTTTCACTTCCTTTTGGCGTCAAAAGTTTCAAGCGAGCATCGTTATTCGTAGTACGTAAAAAATATCTACGTTCCGTTATTAAGGCTTTTAACCCGCAACGAGATAACGTGAGCAATCAGCGATCCAAGAGCAAACATTTAAAATGTACTTGAAAAATATATTTTATGATTACTCGATGAAAATTGAAAGCTGAAAACTTTGTTTATGAGTATATAATTCATATTGAAAATCAGTGTTATTATTAACATTTAAATGTATGAAAGGCAAAACAATATTACTTTATACATACTTAAAATATAACTTTGTTTTTAAATCACTGTAAATATTTTATTATAAGGTAATTATAATATCTACCGGTATCGAAGCTAACCACTTCTTTATCAAGACTGATCAATTAATTAGTATTAATCATGTACAAGACTGATTAAATAATTAGTATTAATCATCAATAGTATTAGCCTTTGTAAAGAAACGGATATATTTTAAGTATTATAATATATTATATTATTATGTACAGTGTAGTTAAATACGTGTCGCGGGAAATGTGGGTGTGAAATCAAAGCCTGCTTAATAAAACCTTATAAATTTTAGTGTATCTACGGAATCCATACAATTTCTAGTACTTTTTTAGAGAAACAAGAATTTACTGGGATTTTCCGTATATTTATTATTGGACATTGAAAGCCGGCGATCTTAGATGTAAATTTGTAGGCTTTTCCCCGGAAATGAAATTTTAAACCTTTTGTATTGGTTCGACAATTCCTTGAAATTGACGTATGGAAATACTTCCTTTGACTACATTTTTTTGGACGAACAAATGAGGTTATATGTAAATTTATAAAAATGTATATCCGTTTATTCAATATCTTAAATTTCTCTAAAATAATTTATCGACGGCTTTGAAATTTCAACACAACGTTGCATTCGACTACGCGCGTTTTTTTCTGGGCATTTAATTCAAAACGTAAATGTTCATTTATTCAAAATCTCAAACCTCCTAAAACAATTCAACGATAGCTTTGCAACGTTGCTTTGAAAACGCACGATTTTATATACCTGTGATTGGTAAAAACATGCATATAGCAGCTTTTTTGACCCCCAAAGTCAGCGCCAAAGATTAAGTTACTTATGGCGGACAACGTGTTTCTTGACAGCTGTCATCACTTTAATTAAAAATATTTTCAATTGCATTTTTGTTTCAAAGATTTTAAATAGATTGTGAAATGAAACGCATGAGAAATGTGTGCATTCTATTCTCTTTATTTTCAATTTAACCAGACTGAGTCACAGCAACGCGTAGCTGGGTACGGCTAGTTTAAAATAAATACATAGTTCATGAACTGAACAAGCAGTCAGTCTGTTGAAACATAAAAATGTGACTTAATGACCCTTTTCTTTGGCTTCGAATGCCGACAGATACCCTCTTGTATTAAATACCTACCAATGTATAGAACACGCTCCACGCCCTATTAAAATTTATGATACCACGGAATTTTGCATTTTCAGGGCTAACCAAGTATTCAATCATTAAATATCTCATATAGATTTTTTGTGTGTACAATAAAAGAATATTTTTGTAATAATAATTACAATAAATACTGTTTTGTGTTACCTACCTAAATACATATGGTATTTTGAAATTTATTCAAGCGATTTTAAAAGTCAATTTAACCTTATATGTAGAATACAACACCCATAAACATAAACAATAAATAATAAGTGTAAGTCCCTCTCCAAGCTCTTGTGCTTGGAAAAGGACTGACATTTACTATTTCTTTTTGTCGGAGAGAACTGCGTTATTAATTTTAGATTATAAAACAGAAATGTCTAGAAAATGAACTAAATTGAAAAAGAAAAAGTCTTGTAACTTTGTAAATTTAATTAAATTAAAAAAGCAACTCGGACGTATAACGTAACATATACAAAAGTATCCTCCATAATTCTTCAGACCTCATACATTTTCATTTAAACCTTTTTCTCCGTAGGTTCGTTACAAGGTGGTAATAACATGTACCTCTGTCTGTAGAGTCAAACTTAGGACTATGGTATTTACTATGAATACGCATTAAAGTACTTGGGTACTACAGAACTCAGTAGAGCGTAGTTTTATGCTTATTGCTGTCTTTTATTAAAAGGAATAAAATTTATTACAGAGGCGTATTCGCTTACATAACATAAAGCGCCCGTTCTCTAAATGCTCACAGTTCGCACGTCACTTAAGTACCTACGCGGGATCTGTAGGTGTAACTCCGTACAATCTGTCAGTGTACCTACCTATGTAAACATTATCTGTATGTGTGTTCACATGTCATGTGTTCACAATGGGTGGCATGCCTATCTGCATATATTAGCTAAGCTTTCCACATTATTTTACAGCTTTAATGTAAACGCGGTGGTTAGGGTTAGATACTATCAAAACAACACAACTGACTTCCAATTCGTCCGGGAATTTCCCAACGGGAAAAATCCGAGAAATGAATTTCCCTGTTAAAAAGAAAAATACCGAACTCTACTCCATTTATGAGTAGAACTCGTATATATTTTCAAATGATACGGATGTTTTTGCTGTGTGCAAGTTATATAAGTGTGTAGTAGTACAAATATGCAACTACTAGTGCCCTAGCCACTGTTGCTACCCTACCTAATGTTACTTCTTTATTTTTTATGTGGCAGTAATGTCCTTCGCCTTTCCTCTTTACTTAGATCATCAGGATTTGATAAAGAACACAGGACTAATGAATTGATGAACAAGATAAGAAGTGTCATTGAAAAGAAAGGTATCTTGTTATTTTGGCCCTGTTCCTTATGACTTATGATGGTTGTCCATATAATCGCCGGATGTAATAATTTTGAGCCGAAAAGACGCACGGAGAAAAAAAGAACGATAATAATAATAAACGATAAACAATAAAACAAAACGAGTTCTCACCTTCTCAGCCTTTCTTAGATCCGTAAAGTTTGTTTTTTTAGGTTTATTTAACGGATCTAGAGAGTCGGGATTAAGCTATTTTAACCCTTCTATTCCAAGTCTTCTTCTACCATTGTTATTTGTGTAACTTATGCTGCATTGTTACTAATTATTAACTACACACACAGAAATATCACTCAAATTACTGAATTGTGTCAAGTATAAGTCATGGCTATCTGGAACGATCTCAGTTACTAAATTTTTATTTCTTTCTCAGTCGTTAATCAATTAATATAGTTATATCGTTATTTATAGTTTCGTAAATATTATGACCACGATGATAAAATTTGATATTTTATTTTCTACAACAAAATCTAGAAATGCATGTAGTTAATTAACACCCTATTCTGTTTATATTGAAATAACAACATTTCTATTATATAAGTTATTAAGTGGTTAATCTGTGATTTTGCTATCATCACATCAGTATGGCATCAGTTTGCGAAAATGTATATCACAAACGAAACATAATACTATTTTAATTACGCGGCAAGAAGAAAGTTACGATTGAATCCATATATTCATAATCACGCATAACGTATCCTTAAAGTAAAATTGTTTTTACAATTATCCATAAAACGCTTAAATAAACTCTCAACTTTTAATTCATTATATGTTTTTTTTTAAATGCAGATATAACGTTTATTTCAGTATAAATAGACCAACGTCCGATAAGTCGTTAACTCCGTAGTCGATACTATCAGCTACCGACAAAAATGAATTTTTGATTTGTTTATGGTCAATATCAATAAGTTGGCTGCAGTGCTGCAATGTGCTTCTAGATTTTAGTTTATGACAGAAGAAAAAAATGGCGGCTCTCGGGGTTTGTGAAACTCCGGATTGTAACGAAAAAGCAAAATTACAATGCCCCACGTGTGTCAAGCTCGGCATTCAAGGCTCGTTTTTTTGTTCTCAAGAGTGCTTTAAGGGTTACTGGAAGACGCATAAGGTTATTCACTCTTTGGCCAGTAAGTGTATAGTTTAAGGTTATGTCGCGCCGATTCTCACCCGCCTGTCTGTGATATAGCTCTGATAATTGTTAGAAATAAAATTGTTGACTGAACTGTCGCCATGCTAACACGAAAGAAGGCGCGAGGTGAGATCTTGCATTAGCCTTTTTTTAATACTGAGATTTGTGCACGCTTCTATTTCGGTCCGTATACGTTGTCTGACGTATTGCTATTTGCGGTTTTTCAGAAGGAGAGAGCGGGAACGGAAAGAAAAATGGATTTGACCCATGGCCAAATTACATGTATACCGGGAAGTTGAGGCCGGCTCCTCAGACGCCTAAAAGGACAGTGCCTTTAACTATTGGGAGGCCGGATTATGCTGATCACCCGTCCGGTTATCCGCTGTCGGAACAAGCGCTTAAAGGAACTTCTCAGATTAAGGTTCTCGATGATGATGAGATTGAAGGGATGAGAGTTGCCTGCAAATTGGGGAGAGAAGTCTTAGATGAAGCCGCCAGGTTAGTTGAATATATTAATGTTACTAAATTTGAACCGTTTTATGCACACTGTATACTTATTTATTTTATTTAAAAGACTACAAGATCTACATAGTTTATCGTGTACAGTAATATACAAGTATATTTACATGCCTATTTATTCTATTTGTTTATTGTTTTATATATTGCCATGTATTTGTTTTGTTTAATTTTTTATCTTTTTTGTAACTTTTTTGTTGTGTGTCTTGTTAACCTTAATCCCTTGTCCCAAAATGTGAAATTACTCATTGGGAATACGTTGGAAGAAGAGACATGAGGGGTTGATGCTCTCAGGTGGCATTCTAAGGACATGTCCCAACCATGTCCACCTTCTCCTCTTCAGGACTTCCAGTATGAGGGGCTGTTGAGTTCTTCTCCTCACATCGTCATTCCTGACGAAGTCATACCACTTTATACCCAGTATTCGCCTCAGGCACCTATTTTCAAAACTTGCTAGTTTCTTGCTAAATTCCGATCTGTACAATGTTTTTTGTCTCTTGCGCTATACCAAACGTATGCAAATAGAATGCTTATAAGCGTCTCCCATTCTCTACCAACAGTATGTAAAAGAGGCTTTCAAATGTTTCACGCAATAATAGGTACCCGTAATAATGACAGGTGCCGTGGCGTAGTTGGGTTGACGCTCGACTGCGAAAAGGCTTCGCGGGTTCGATTCCCGCCAATTGCAAAATGAATTCATGAAAGATTTATTTTCAACTGGTCTGGGCGTTTGTGATGTATTTTTCACATTTACCTTCCCTATCCTTAATATCCTACTTGCAGACAAGCATCTAAAATAGACGCTTTGCGAGTTATTCCTTTTAAAAAAAAATTGCAGTTTTGGTGGAGAGATTCTAGAATCTGACCTATTCGGCTGTCCAAACTTAAAACACAGTAAGGGACATTTTTTTTGTAGCAGGTTTTTTTTGCATTTTCGGACTAAGTAAAATCTACTTAGTCCAAAAATGCAAAAAAAAATGTACTGCAAAAAAATGTCCCTTACTGTGTTTTGAGTTTGGACAGCCGTATTGTGCTTGTGTGCGTTGCAGTAATTTAAGATTTGTGTTATATTTCAGAGTGTGCGGCGTCGGTGTGACTACAGATGAAATAGATCGGATAGTTCATGAAGCGTGTATTGAGAAGGAATGTTACCCGAGCCCGTTGAACTACTACGAGTTCCCGGCCTCGTGTTGCACATCTGTTAATGAAGTCATCTGTCATGGTATACCGGACCTTAGGCCCCTAGAGGTAAAGTCATCACTCAATATAACAGTAGAGATCCAAAACTGATAAATAATATGTGCATTAAGAATGTTCAAATTTAATTTGTACGTCATATGCGGTTTCTTAGTGTGTGCATATATCGCTTACTCCTTTCAAGAACGTCATATATAAAAAATCGTCAATTTTCAGTTTTTTGCATGTTTTCGGAACGCCTAAAAAATGTACTATATCCCAGCAAAAATGGCATATTTTTAACTTAATATTTACCCGCTACAGGGCAGAAAGTGTTGTTTTTGTATTTTGAAGAAAGGTATTGTTAGATTTTATCACAGTAAAAAGATTTGTCGCACAGTAAAAAGTTCAATAAGTGGCTTGGCATTTATTTTTAATACATTGTATTCTATTTTTAAACTTTTAAAAACGATCTCCTGAATTTTTTTTGATTTATGACGTTCTTGAGTGAGCGATATGTCCAATACGCTACTTGTCCTCACACAGCTAAATATCCTCATTTTTTATTTAGCTTTAAGGGCACATAATGAAGTAGAAGATTATGTATATTGTGCTTTGGTTTGGAGCGGTAGCTCTTTCAACAGACATGACAGTTTGATCCTGTTATTTTTAATGTCAAAAGACCTATGCTGATTCTGTCTGATTGTAAAGATCAGAAACATAAATCGAAGTACTCCAGAATCAATGATGCATACTGTGTTTTTTTAATAATAAAAATGTTGAATCCATATGGTCCTTGACACAAACTAAAATATCTTTCTAACCTTTATCGGCACCCAATGGTGCATAGGACACTGTATCGTAGTGTTATCTTGATCGTTACTTACATGAAGGCAAGGTGATCCTCCTACACTTCAGGGACCAGACCAGGGTAATATTAAATAAGTATTAGAGTGTAAAATCACTAATATTTATTTTCACTCATGGTAGCTAAACACGCCAACCATTACACCACGGAGGCGGACCTAAAAACTCATAAAAAAAAAAAAAAATAGAATACAAAAGACCTTTGCGATTTTCATAATATTGCCATTACATAATTAGAATTTCTGTTAATGGGAAAGTTTTTTAAATTTTATGACATTTATGACAGGTTATTTTTTATTGTTTGGCTTGCAGGATGGTGATTTGTGCAATGTGGATATTACAGTGTACCACCGTGGATTCCACGGCGACTTGAATGAGACATTCTTCGTTGGAAATGTTTCGGATGAACACAGAAAGTTAGTTCGCGTCACTTATGAGTGCCTTTCGAAAGCAATTGATGCCGTTAAACCAGGCGAAAAATACAGGTACATTTTATTTTATCTATAGTCTGTTGGTTTATGTGATTATGGCGTAATTAGAATACCAGAAAGATCATCATATATTTGATGAGCTTCAATAATTGAGTATTATGTGCACTCTTTATAATTTATATTTGTATATTAACTTTTACCATAGCATTCACTCCTTTCAACAAGGTCAAATATCAAAAAACTTGATTTTTCAGGAGATCGTTTTTAAAGTTAAAATACTATAAAATGTATTAAAAATAAATATCAAGCCACTTATTGAATTTTTTACTGTGCAACAAATCTTTTTACTGTGGTAAAATCTGAATGTTTTTTCTCCATTTGAAAAATATTTAGTATGTTTAAAAAAATAGTTTGATAATACCTTTCTTCAAAATCCAAAAACAACACTTTCTGCCCTGTAGCGGGTAAATATTAAGTTAAAAATATGCCGCTTTTTCTGAGATATAGTACGTTTTCTGGGCATTCCGGAAACATGCACAACTCAAAATTGACGATATTTGATAAATGACGTTGTTGAAAGGAGTGAGCGATACATATATGAAACCTAAGAATTTGTGTCCATAATATTGATTTTTATTGTAAAAGTATTTTTTTTTTATTTCTACATACATAACTCATCTCAATACATAATTTTTTGTCAAAAGTTCGAAAGTAAGATTTTCAAAGAAAGAAACAACTTTCTACAATATGAAATGTTAGCAATATCACAAAAACAATTATGTATATTGATTAGTTAAAAATATCTAAAAGAGTTAAATTTTCCTTTTGGTATGTCAAGCTTTTGGTATGTATATAAAAGTACATTTTTTTACAGCATTGCGGGACTTTCGCAACTCAAAATTTGTATTTAAATATTTTAGAAGAAGCATTTGACTTGCTTTGATTGTGTCTGGTCTTCATATTTATCATATGGCTATTTATTTTTTTCAATAATTTGATGAAACAAAGTCTTTAATAAGCTAATTACATAACGACGATGCATTGTTGTAGTTTTCTACAGAACAGCTTTAAAAATCTCACTTTAACATTTCAATTTTGAAGTGTGACGTTGTTCTCGCTAATATGTACCAATAACATGCAAATAGTGCAGTTTTTTTCTTAACTTAAATACTATTTTTATGGTATAAGGGAAATGTAATTTAAAATAGTCAATAAATAAAATTCACCCACCACATAAGTTTGAGGTTGTTATTTATGTTTTTAAATCAACGTGTGTGCTGATCATTCTCGTATCCTCAATCAAACTCTTCTATCAGTAAAAGAACAACCAAACATCATTTTGTTAAATCTTGCAGGGAAATAGGCAATATTATACAAAAGCACGCCCAGGCGAATGGTTTGAGCGTTGTGCGTTCATACTGCGGGCACGGCATCCATCGCCTGTTCCACACAGCCCCGAGCGTGCCGCACTATGCAAGGAACAAGGCCGTGGGGGTGATGCAGCCGGGGCACTGCTTCACCATCGAACCCATGATCAACAGTGGCGGCTGGAGGGACGACCAGTGGCCTGATAAGTGGACCGCCGTCACTTCGGATGGATCCTGGTCTGCACAGGTGACTAATTAGCTGTTCTTTAAATTTTGGTTGAATTTAGTATGATTTGTTTTTGCATATTACTTTACGCTTTACCCTACAACTCTACTCATAACATCTGATACAAAGCACACTACTGAATATCAGTATTCGGGTTTCGAGCATCAATGTAATTAAAAAAATTAAACCTTTTTTACACCAATAGCAAGAAAAAAAGATTTTTCACGGTTTATCATGAAAATTGCTAATCTTTAGCATTTTCCTTTGTTGATCTGCTATTTTTTGTAACCTCATATTTGGATTTAATAATAATATTCGCCAATTTAGTAATATATTATTTCGAGGGCGTTTCTTGAAGATGGATGGACTAGAAAGTGTATTAGTTTTTTTATTATTTAGAAGTTTTTAAAAATGAAAAAAATATGTTTATCAAAAAATGTTTCTCATTTTTGTACATACCAGTCTTCAATAGTCATTGGCTTATTTTACTGTCCATCTTTCAAAGTAGCATACTTAACTTAATTGATAAAAAACAGTAATTTTTGTTTAAATCTTTGCATGTATTATTGGAAAAAAAGATATGTATTATTTTGGATCTAAATGTTTCTTAGGAGAATACATTCTATAGAAATAGACTGTAAGGCCAATAAATTATGATGCGTCTTATCGAAATATGTATTATGATTTGTCTCATTGCAGAGCCCTTTCTTTATACTGTAAATTTTTGTTCACATAATGGTGTTATTCATATTTTATTTTAACTATTTTAGTTTGAACAAACTCTGCTGGTGACAGAAACTGGCTGTGACATTTTGACTCGCCGCAGGACGGATGCCGGAACTCCTCATTTCATGGACAAGAAATAATAAACCTAGTTTGGGACAACCCATTTGCCTTTGTAATATCATACCTACCATGTGGGTGTATCAATACACACTTAAAGCGTCAAGATCTTTACGATTTTTGCTTACTTGTGTATATGCAGATCATTTTTATGTAACACGTTTTTGCCTTTTTATTATTAGTTGTTTGTTTTTATATGTTATCAAATATTAAGCATAACATAGGTTCTTCTCTCCAGTTCCATTGAAGTAGTTTGAAGAGACTTTTCATTTTATTTAAACGAAAGCCAGAATTAATGTCCCTTGGATATTTATCAATTTTTAGGGTTTCAAAGGCTGTAGAAGGTTGAAATCTACCGGTGTATTATAATATTTTCTTTTTTCATACAATATGTAATCAATCTTGGGTCTATATTAATCTCATTAAAATATAATATCATTTAAAAATGCTTTGTGAATTTTTTACTTTTTTTTTTATAAATTTTTTTTACAACATTCTATGTACCTAAATTTATTATATCATGAGCATACTGTGACAACTACTGACATCTAAAAAAGTAAGAAAGTAAAAATTTATAAGCTTCCCAATTTTTAAGCAGGTTTTATAAAATGGTTTATTAATTTTGAATTTATTGCTCTGATTAAAAAAATATATAAAATTTTTGATTATGATTCAGATATAAAACATTTAGTAAAATTACCGTAAAAAAGACTTCAGTTTTAATATTGACCATTTTTCTTGTATTATTTATAATGAGTTACTGATCAAAAGTAATACAAATGTATTCTACTTTCTTTGGAAAGCTTTCTTAATGAACTATGTAATTAATATATGTTTCTTCTTCCTTTTTTATATTATTTGTAATTTCCATTTATGTAAATACAAGACTATAAAGATGTGTCAATACTTATTTTGTTAATCTTACCTACATCGAGGTTGCATTGTTGGTTGTATTTCATTTTGTATTATTATTTTATTTTTAATTATCAATCTCTAAGATTGTAAAAAAATAAGCAATAATTCATATATTTTTCTTATGATACTAATAATCGAAATAATGAAATTGTTGATAATATGTATTGTTGAGTTATCAATTAGTTGAGCTTTTTTAAATGAATTTTTGTAAAAGAAAAAATATGATCACTACTCATAATAAAATATAATGTTAACTGACTCTTGTTTGATTTATTGAATAGTATGAACAACTTTTTATTTATCCTCCCTTTCTTATTGCCTTGATGCAGTGTTATCTTGCATAACTGCATGGATTATCAGTGATCTGCATCAGGTACTATTTCAGAACAGAATGAATTTGCTCAGGAAGATTGTGCGTGATAGTCAAATGTGTAACCATTACACTTTGTAAGCAGATTGAAAGTTATTGATTTTGTTGATTAAAAAATTAAGGCATTAAATAAATCATGAATAAATAAAGTTTTTTTTTATGATTTTTGCTCTTTAAACTTACCATTTTTAAGTAATCACATTTTTGTGGGTATCGCATTATTTTTTACCTTGTACAAGGTTTATACATACATATATCGTTTTGAACTGAAGAACGAAACCCTTTGAGAAATTTCTACCCATTGTCTCTTGTGATGACAAAACTGCATAGAACACATCCAGAGGTGCAGACTGTTGACGGGTGTCAATATGTCTTCTGTTCCACTTAACAGTATTAATGGCATTTTGTCTTGTACTTTATATCACTAATGACCTTCATTTAAGTAAGTTCGAAAGGTGGTTTTGTGTTAATATAAAAAAGCCTATCACTTTTTAAAATGTTTTCAGACAATGCCTTATAAAAACTTTTTTGAATGTGGGAAGGCAAAAATATACCGCTAGAAATCTGAATTAGGTGATTCTATACCAGCTTATAATCCTTGTAAATTATTGTGATTTTAATGTTTTTTAAAGTTTTTTACATCATGTCTGCTGCTGCATTATTATATTCAAAATGTCTTGTTAAATGAAATATAAATATAAGAGTTTCAGAAACTTGTTTTAGAAAATTTTGTTTATTTGTAGAGAAATGAAATATTTACAAAAGGGTTATTTTACACGTGAAAAACATATTATAAATAATATTACATGACTAAGTAATCTAAACTATGCACTTCTTCCCAATGTGCAATGTTTTCATTCATCTATCTTTGGTCTGATTCTACTTCCGTATTCTGAGACCTGATTTTGAGCTGCAGATGTATTTTTCTCGGTAGGTTTGATCACTATACTGGTTTTCCAATCTTTCGTGAGAATATTGAGGGTCGGGTTGGTTTCATTTTTCTGCACCATCACAATTACATCATTGGAATTAGATTTTTCTGGATTTTCTGATGCAATATTTTCCTCTTGGGTTTCTGTTTCCGTGACAGTAGCATTCTTCACTAATTCCAACTTCTGCATCTTAAAAAAAATAAATCATACAGTAAATTGCATTGGTTGTATATTTTAATGATTTTTTTACCATATCTGGACACAATGGTGCTTAGGAAATTTGGTATGCTCGATATGTATAAAGTTGTCTTTTCAGGAAACTTAAAGAAAACAGGATTGTGCTAAATAATTCATTTGATTTTGGTCAAACATAGTAAATACGCTATAAAGGAATCCTAAATAATAAGTGTACATATGTGCTTCTGTATGATTATTATGCATTTTTGGTGACATTTCTTTATGAAATTCCATTTTTTAGACTAGCTTTTTCAGGTAGACACTAAAATAGCATTTAGGAACTTAGTACACTTTCACTGACTTGTTTATTCAACCAATTTCTTTTCACCTTTAAACTGGCCAGATAGTCTAAAAAGCCTTGTCAATAGATGAAAACTACCACATATATACAATAGTTCAATTTGAATAGTTAGAAATAATATATCGAAGCTTAAATAAAGTTAAGATAATATAGTACAGTCTAAAATAATGTGTCTTAACACCTTTCTCCGAATACAATACATAACTCAGTTAAAATTCCATTCAAAACAATGTATTTTTACAAAATTCTCAATAGTTTTTCGTAAATATCCTAGGCTCTTTTACCCTAGTATTTTTTTATTTTGGCAATATGTATTAATTGGTATGTATTGGCAAGGGTTTAAGAAATTGCATTATTATATTCTCAATATTATTAATATTTTAAGCATTGGCTTTGTGGTTAGTCATTTTTACTCATTTTTTTTTAAAAATGTTAATAATATTAGTATATAACCACTGAACACACACATTGGTGAGCGGTTATATACTAATATTATTAACATTTTTGTAAAAAAATAAATGAATAAAAATTTCATTATTATTTTAAACATTTTAGTTATAATGCAAATAGTAAATAAATATTATTTCTTACTTGTGAAAAATCTTCATATTCATTTTCTTCTGCATTATCTTTTACATAAACTCCGTAAATATTCTTTTCATTCTGTTCTTGAACCGATGATGTCAGGGGAATATTTTCTGATGGTTGTGTTTCAATATCATCATACTGTTCCGGAATGTAGATTCTCAACGCTGATTCACTTTCGTATCCCTTTGAGTCATCAGTTTTAACCGAAATAGGAGAACTATTTATTGGTGTGAATCCAGATTCCTCACTAGACTCGACAGTATATTGACTGTTTCTCGGCATTGAGTTTTGAATAAAATATGACTGAAGATCGGCGGAAGAGAAATCTTCATTAGATTTTTTTTCTTGTGCTTCGTTTGAAATTAAATCATTGGCGCTTTGGACAGCGAGTAGCGAATTAGCTACTTCGTTGTTTGACAGAGATGAGTAATAGTTGGTTGAAACTGATCCACTATCAGGATCACTGACTTGTGTGAAATATGATGCTGTCAATGGACTGCTATCTGCAAATCCTTTTTGGTTTGGTTCAACGGATGGACTGAAATTGAAGCTAGTTTGCATATTAAATGATCCTAAATCATTACCGATTGCTGTTGCGTTCTCCCTTCTGTCATTACTATTGTCCGAAGCTGTTCCTTCCTGTGTATTTCTTATGTAATTATAATGATTTCCGGAATCTTCGTTAATAATACTATCAACATTAGCTTTCAGTAACTCAGTCTGAAGTGCATCCACGCCTTTTGTAGAACTCGGTTCCACATAATTAAATGTTTGGAAATTGGGTTGGAATCCAGTGGATTGTTTCGACAACTGTTGCTGTATTTTCTCTAGATATTTTGGATCAGGCTTGAATAGAACATTTTGTTGGATGTTTGTTTTGTCCCCATACCCTGGTTGAACTATTGCTTTGAACGGCTAAAATAATCATTAAAAAAAACAAAAGATGTAATTTCGTAAATTCATAATAAACTAAACAGTATTTTAAGATGTTGGAATTTTTTTTTTAAAGTACATATATATATATATATATATATATATATATATATATATATATATATATATATATATATATATATATATAGTATTTTACGAAAATGGCACTATATAAATTATAAAAAAATATGAATAGTGTTTGAATATTTGACATCATTTAAGTATATTGGTAACAATTGAAATATCTAGAGGTTAATCCTAATGTATATAAATTTCAATAAGAAGAAACTCACTCTTTTGCGGTTAATAGGAACACATTGATTGATGATTGATGCTTTATTTTATCTTACCTGGAGTGAAGAGGATGCATCGAGTGTTTGTTGGAGAAAATGTTGCTGAAGTTGCGGTTGTTGAAGCAACGGGAAGTTATATGTATCAGCTAACTGCTGTTGAGAAGGTCCTCCATTTAATAGCTTAAAAAGTTCTTGTGAAGAAAGCGATGGAGTTACTGACTGAAAATAGCCAAAATTTAAAGATTTTTTTTTTATTTACATAAAGAATAAATCGATTCACAGTATGTTAACACCTAATTATAGCTGAAGTTATGTTTTGAATTGCTCAATTGTTGTGCTTCTTAAGTATCTCTGTTATTGGAAAAATGACTTAAGGAAACATAGTTTAAAATGTTTGTATTTTTCTACTTGCACCTATTAACTGATGTAACAACAAAACGCATAATCTCAAAAAAGCTATAAGTATCTAAAATAAGCTATATACAGTAAAAACCTTATTAATTTGAAATTCAAGGGTTCTGAATTCAAAAATTTTTTTGAATTAATGTTTTAAATAAAATAAGAATAATAATTTTTCATATATAATGGAGTTTTAACACACAAATTACTAATTTTTTTAAAACACAAAAGTGGTAAATGTAATCGGATATTTTGCTTATGATAAAAATAAACTTCTTTCTGATTTTTCAACTTAAACATTTAAAAAAAAAAAAACAATTTGGGATAATTTTTTTATCTTTCTCGTTATTTAATTAAAATATTGAGTTTAAGGCAAAATATGCTTTTGATTTTTTTTCAAATTATCCTATTAAAATTTTTCCTTTTAAAAAACCGTTAATTAATTCTCCAATTATGTGTTCAATAAGCTTATACTGTAAAAAATTAAAAGTTCATTTACCTGAACTTTGAAAGCCGTATCTTGAGGGTAGGTGTATTGGTTCAGAGAAGAAAAGTAGTTAGAAGAAGACAGTTTGGTTTGTGGATCTGGTGCATACAGTTTGCTTTCTCCAGTATACGGGTTCTTATAAGTTTTATCCTTTGTTTCTTCGGTTACTTCATATGTGTGGGGACTTTTCACCTAAAAAATTTGTTTTTAATACATCATTGTTAACATTCTTCATTGTATGTTATATAATTTATTTGCCATATGAATGTTATAGGCCTACTCTTTAAGGTTCGGAATAAAAAAGTAAATAAAGATTATCTTCAATCCAAATACAATTAATTTTCCATCTATGAGCAATCGTTTTGATTACTTCAGTAGCAATCATCTCATCCCAACGATCAGTACTATAGACCGATATTACATCAATTCAAGTGAGGTAGGGATATGGAAGACTGGGCATTTACATGACCCGTCATTGACTGGTTTAAGTGATCACTTTAAATACTGTAAAATTCACCATCCTACCCATTGTCACCTCGTCGGCGGCATCTAGGGTTGAAATCAGTATGTTTTTTACTAGTAGAAATCTGCATGAAAAATGTAAATTTAATGATGATAACACAATGCTTAAATAAGCGGTACAATTTAGACCGGATAGCTATAGGCCCGGGTTTGAATCCCGGAGTGGACAATTCATTTTGTCATTGAAGAAATCATTATTAAAATTATTTCAACAGCTTACCTGACTTTTTATGTACGAAGAATGTGCATTGTAGAAACTGCTTCCATCTGGCACCATGATAGGCTTGTCTACTAAACTGAGATTAGGCGCTGGGATTGTGTGAATGGGACCTAATGATGAAAAAAATACTTAATATATCTTTTTAAACTACTTTTAACCGTTATCTTCTTAAGGTTCTTAAGGTATATGTTTATATCTTCTCATTGTATAGAGCAGTGTTATCTTGACCATCAAGTACACAATGATCAGGAAAATTTATCAGCTCTTCGTTTCAAGTACCAGTCCAGGGTTATATATATATCAAATATAAAATATGTATATGCATAAAGTCATATCTACAAAAAAAAATCGACCGAGAAATACAGTGTAATATTTTATAAATATTTGAGTGAAAAATAAAATATTCATATTTATTTTGACCCCCTTAGGAATTGAACCATGGGCTTTCAGCAAGGTAGTTAGCACTACTAAATAGAAGCAGACGTTAGATAGAGTTACTTATACTTATGATTAATTAAAAATGTTATAAAAAAGTATAATTTCCGATGAATGTTTAACCTCTTCGACTCTTCGATCTCACTTGGTAGACAATAGTTTTCAGTTTTTCATACTAACGATTGGTTACAAATATTTTAAAAAGTATAACTTTCACTCTCTGATCTCATTGGGTAGAAAATAGCTTTCAGAAAATAGTTTTCATGATTCAGTTACTTAAACTTATGATTGATTAAAAATATAACCACTCACCGTGAGTGGTTATACACTAATATTATTAACATTTTTGAAAAAAAAATAAGTAAAAATGACTAACCACAAAGTAAATGCTTTAAATATTAATAATATTGAGAATATTATAATGGTGAGTACGGCCATAAAAGCAAATGGTCAGTGGTTTATAATATTATTATTAACATTTTTGTAGAAAACAAAATAAAAGTAAAAATATTAATATATAGCTTTATGAAATTTTTGTACCTCTTTCCCCCTCCGATCTCACTGGGTAGACGATGGTTTTTACTGGTTTAGCAGCAGGAGCAAGATATTGGTTGCTGTGCGACACGGCTGTGGAGTACTTTTGCGATGCGTCACTGACATATTTATGGTGTGGCTGATCGAAGAAGCTACCGGGGATAAGGGTAGAGGAACTGGACAAAATGAAAGGTGTTTGAGTGCTGGAAACACTCTGTTGCTGAAATGGAATCCTGATGAAATTCTTAATCGAAGTGTCCGATAGGATATTCTTCTTTGGCGGAGTTGACACAAATTTGTATGGCGCGGCTGACAGAAGCTTGGATGATTGTTGCTGTCCAGTTATGATATTTTGAGAGCTAGAGGCGAAATGAGGATACGTTGGACTGGCTATTGTAACCTCGGAGGGTGGAAGTCGGTACCCATCCTTCAAACCGGTCGGGAAGAATTTTGGAGCCATTTTCATCAGCCCTTGTGTAAATATACTCTGGAGTTTCGCAAAAGGATTTTGTGTTCTGGAAAAAAATATTCATGGAAAAATATTATTTGCATTTTGGATAGCAAAAAAACTTCCGATAAGTCATGATTGATTCAATCTATCGCAGATTCATTTCAAAATAAAATAAATAACAGGAGAATATCATTTTTTTATTCCAAAATATAATTATTATTAATGTCTCTCCAAATTGTAAATATACTGAACTTTTTTCGACTGTATTATTAGCCAGAAAGGCCTATTTCTATATTTTTAACATCTCAACATAGATGAAGTAGAATATGAAAGATCATTTTACCAGCTTATGACAGATAATAAGCCCAGTAAATACCCAGACTTCCATATTCTTCTTCTTCTATGTTGAGATATTAAAAATGTAAAAATAACTCGTAAGTGGAGAAACCCAGGTTCGTGAACTAGTATTTGGATAAAATCAAAATTTTGTGAAGGCCTATCTCGGTTTACCCCAAGGGCTCTACAAAAGTTTACCTTCCTTAATCCGGAAGGCTTGGGCCATAGGTTCAACAAAAAATAGCATAGCTTAAATCAATTAAAATTATAAACATTTAGGCTGTTTCTATAAATTAATACAACAACCATATCACGGGCTAAACCGGGTAAAAATACATAAGTCTAAAAATAGACCTACCTTTGAACTTGAGGGACTACTTTTTGAGCAGTAGTTGGGTAGTAAGGGTTATACGGACCGGCCCATCTCGTCCTCAACCGGTGTGCTGCCATTTGTTGCTGTTGTTGAAGCATAGCTTGTTGCTTATTCATCTGTCCGACAAACGTCATCTGTTGCTTATTCCCCTGTTGATTCCCATACTGCGCTAGCAATGGCTGTTGATTGCTGTGCTGTCCAAGCAAATTTTTCTGATTGCCGAATTGAGCAATCGTCGGTATCTGGTTGCTGTATTGTGCTAGCAGGGGCTGTTTGCTGTACTGCTGGCCGCCGTATTGTGCTAGGAATGGCTGCTGATAGCTGTATTGTCCCAGCAACGGCTGTGAGTTGCTGAATTGTGCTATGAATGGCTGCTTCCCAGGAAACTGGCCGTAAAGTTGTTGATTGTTCATTAGCTGGCCGTACATATTTTGCGAAGTGATTTGTTGAGTTCGATTTGCTAACGAGCAAATCGTCAAAAGAATCACTTGCCACTGTTGACAATAAAAAAATTAGATTAGATACACATTGGTAAGAAAAAAATAACTTAAATATAATTATTACAATTAAAAAATACATATCAATAAAAACAAAAAATTAATGCGTAGATATTTGGTAGATTAATTTAGTTTTAATATCATGTATAAATGCCTCCATAAGTACCATTATTACAACCGATGATTTAAAAGTCACATCGATAAAATTAATGTAAATAATTTTAATTTTCAGTTCATTGATACTATTTCATCATTTCTAATTTACAATCTTCCAAAACACCCTTTAAAATTGTGTGATCACTAAAAATTTATGATTATTTTTGTTATATATTCATGTTATTAAAATAACATCCAAAACGTTTAACATTCCTTTAAATAAATGATTCCCAATTTTTGTCAACAAAAATAGAAACACCATATTATAAAAAAAGAACTTATTATGAATTCCAATTACAATATTAAACTATGATCTACTACATGATTCAAACCTAGCTGTTTCATTATACTTACATGTATTATAACTTTAGTATAATGTGTTTTCGATCATTTTTTGTATAATGTTTTGGATAAGTCGTTATATTGCTAAGGACAGTATTACTATGTTATACTTATAAAGATTTTAGTTCGCGGTGAAATCGTTTATTCGTCCACTCGGCTAAGTAGAACCTTTTCTATTTTAATTAACAAGCGATCATTTGTAATGACCGTTTCTAAGTTCAAAGTAGCGTACGATTGAATTGACCATTATTTAAGGAACACACACCTTGTAATTTGTGATTGTTTTACTCCTACAATGCTCATTGTGTTATAGTAGGTACACACACAAAAGATTTTTGCTTACAATGCATAATACCTACGGAAGCTTACATCACTTATCGTTATCCTATTTAAAGGGAAAAAGTACATAATTATTTCCTTTAGGCATCTTCATATTGTTTTTACTTGTCAACTGCTGCCACTTTATGATCCATATCTGCACCCGATGATGCATAGGGAATCGCATCATTGGGTGCAGATATGTGAGGTGCAGACAAAGTGTTACATTGTTGGTTAATAATTTAAAGTCTAATACCCCAATGGTGCATAGGGCACTGCATCATATAAACGCAGTGTTATCTTGATCGTTAAGACACGAAGGAAAGGTGATCAGCCCTCCGTTTCAGGTACCAGTCCAGGGTAATATTGAATAAATATTAGAGTGAAAAAATCACTTATATTTATTAGACCCCCCTCTGGGAATCGAACCCGGGACCTCCAGAACGGTAGCCGCGCTGACCATTACACTAACTTTACATTTAAATTACTCTATACTTTAAATTACAACTTTATTTTCTCTAAACCCAGGTAACATTTGACGTAATTATTTTTTGTTTCTTAAAACACTTTTTTTGTATTGAAAAAATAGTTTTTCTTCGAAATAAATATATGGTTTTGAAAAGCAAGGAGTTATTGAAAACCGCGGCCGAGCACTTTGTGATTTGAACGCCCGAGATCTAGGCCTTAAAGGTGAGATCACAAGATGAACAGTCCTGTGTTATCAGGTATCATTCCAGGGTAGGTAAATATAATAATACCACTTTTTCTAAAAATCTATTTCGACACATGTTTCGATGTATTCCGCATCATTTCAAATACATTTAAAGAAATAGTGGTATTTACCAAGTAAAACATAAATTAAAAATGGAAATATATGACCACACAGTGACTGCCAAATCATTCAATGAAATTAAATATAATAAATAATAGAGTGACAAATCTCTTATTATATTTATTTTTAACCTCATTTCCCTGGTAATCGAACCCGGGAACTCCAACATACTAGCTAAACGCTCTAAGTACTACACTACGGAGGCAAATAAATAACTACAACAGGGCAAAGTATTACGAGTATGAATAATATAACCGACTAATAAATCCAACTCGATGATAATTATTGTAGTTGAAAGGCGTTTTAGCATTTATTAATTCCATTTAACGATTTTTTAAGCATTCACTCAACCGTAGATCCGTAATTGATTTACATTTTAATATATAGATAAACCGAGTGAGTAATAAAAAACGTATCTTTCTACGTTTTCTTTTTCATTTAAATACGTGTATTACTATGCTCGAAAGCGGAACAAATGGATTCGTTCTAAAAACTTGTACTGCGTATGTCAAACAGTTAAAAATTAAATAAAAAAGTATCATAATGATAGTTTTTCTGTTTCCCGTTATACCATTATATATATTTTATAGCGTTAAGCCCACCGATGCACATATCTTTTGTTCAGAACAGAAAATTCTCCTAGTATGAAACGATAATAAGTAAAAATAGTCTATAAATCACGCATTCCACGAAAAAATTAAAACAGACTAAATCTACAACATAAACATATACAGACTATACAATAGAAAACTAAACAAGATAACTCCTTCGTAACGCATAAAAATAAATGTTCCCCTGTAATATTAAAAAAGCATAATATGATACTACCAACAACAAAAAAAAGAATAATAAATTCCATCTCCAAGCACAAAAGCTTTGTATCTTTTTTTTGGAGAGGGTCAGCGCAATTAAAATTACAAGATTGCATAAAGTAGAAATGTATAGAAATTGTATTAAATTGTATAAAAAATGTAACTAAATTAAATTTAAAAAAAAAATATGTTTTGTACGAAAAAATATAAAAATGTAATAGTCAATAAATCATGTATTGCACAAAAATAATTATTTCACTAAAAAAACAAGGCATTTCTATTTTAACCGGCAAATTTGTATGGCAACCGTAGTTGGAAAAAGGAGCAGAGGAAGATCCAGTAAAAATAAGCACGATCAGGTATGTTAAATACTGAGAGCGGTCTGATCAGAGTCGAAGTATTCGGCGAGTGCGTTTGTATGAGGAGATGCATGATTTGAATTTAGTCTCAGATTCACATACCGTGTTTGATAATGATGTTAAATGCATCGAAATACGTGTCTCAACAGATTGATTTAAACAATTTCTACATAAACCTATTACAAAAAGCTTAACTTAGGATACCATATTATATTTGTTTATTAGCTTGTTTTAACTACTGAACTTGAGTATCATGTGTTAACAATAGTTTTTTTAAGAATTTTTGTAAAGGAAAAATGTTGATTAAAAATCGATTAAACACTTTCACAAATTGCAGTTGATATTCATTGAAAGAAAGGAATAATAAACATGTGCTGAATGTATTCATATGTTTTTCGGTGAAATTAATTTTAGAATGCGGTCGATTATAAAACCATTTTACGGAACAATTATTTCATTCCGATTCAACTGTCGTGTCGATTCAGTTTGAAATTCCATACGAATAGTAAATGTAGGCTATGGTCAGTGAATTTCCCACAATGCGAGATGGCTTCAAGTTCATTGCTTATAGGGTTGTCAAAAAATAGAAGAAAATAATTTTTATTTTATTTCATTGAACCAAGCACAGGAAATAAAAATAATAATTCGAATTGATTTTTTTTAATCTAAGAAGATAATTAGCCCATGTAATAATGACCATTCAAAAAAATCATATTTTTTATTTCAATAAAATAATATATATTTTTCATTTATTGATTCAGCAGTCACATTTAATAAAATCTATCAATTTTGAATTGAAGTTTTTTCATGGAAATGATGCGGAATGTATATAAACACGTGTAACAAAAGATTTTAAGAAAATGTGGTATTTACTGAGTAAAACCTAAATTAAAAATATCAATTTCCTTTTTAAAATACTTTACATCTAATAAAAAAATCTGTAATTCGAAAAACGTAATACAATTAATAAAATATAATTTTAAAAAGCATATCCTTAATATATACCTACCTTTGAAAAAAAATACAATTGTAAATTGATTTACTATGAATATATTAGAGGAAAAAATAAACTTGTTGATTGAGTAATTTGAAATTTGTTATTTTTTAATTTTAAATTTGTATAAAGTTGACGCCCCTAGGACACAGTATTTCCACCTATGTATATAAGTACACAGTATTTCCATCGATGATTTCTTTTACGTTTCTAGTCGACACGACAGGTAATTCCTCCAATATGTAGTCACTCACATGTGAGATAGGTACTAATACATACTTGTTCGATTACACGGAATCGTTCTCTATAATTCCACAATTACACACTTCGATATTACATTCCCGTCTGTGCAAATAATTAAAACTTATAATAAATAACCGTAATTTAACTATAAAACTTGGCAATTAAATAAGTAAAAGTTCTTGGTGAAAGTCTCTAAAGTCTTTGGATACATATATATATATATATATATATATATATATATATATATATATATATATAAATATATATATATATATATATATATATATATATATATATATATATATATATATATATATATATATATATATATATATATATATATATATATATATATATATATATATATATATATATATATATATATATATATATATATATATATATATATATATATATAATATATATATATATATATATATATATATATATATATATATATATATATATATATATATATATATATATATATATATATATATATATATATATATATATATATATATATATATATATATATATATATATATATATATATATATATATATATATATATATATATATATATATATATATATATATATATATATATATATATATATATATATATATATATATATATATATATATATATATATATATATATATATATATATATATATATATATATATATATATATATATATAATATATATATATATATATATATATATATATATAATATATATATATATATATATATATATATATATATATATATATATATATATATATATATATATATATATATATATATATATATATATATATATTATATATATATATATATATATATATATATATATATATATATATATATATAATATATATATATATATATATATATATATATATATATATATATATATATATATATATATATATATATATATATATAAATATATATATATATATATATATATATATATATATATATATATATATATATATATATATATATATATATATATATATATATATATATATATATATATATATAAATATATATATGTATATAATAAATAACCGTAATTTAACTATAAAACTTGGCAATTAAATAAGTAAAAGTTCTTGGTGAAAGTCTCTAAAGTCTTTGGATACATATATATATATATATATATATATATATATATATATATATATATATATATATATATATATATATATATATATATATATATATATATATATATATAAATATATATATATATATATATATATATATATAATATATTATATAATATATATATATATATATATATATATATATATATATTATATATATATATATATATATATAATATATATATATATATATATATATATATATTATATATATATATATATATATATATATATATATATATATATATATATATATATATATATATTATATATATATATATATATATATATATATATATATATATATATATATATATATATATATATATATATATATATATATATA